>NW_026932261.1:20000-51585 GCF_032062105.1 Saccostrea cuccullata | reverse complement strand
CTTCCTGTTTATTCTATATTATGGCACAAGTATAATATTTACAAAGGTTTAAAGCGTTTGAGCCCATCCGTGTAAGTAAAGAATATTTTTAATGGATGACTGATTACTAGTATTTAACGTGTTCAAACACAGTGTCCTACTTAGCACAAAACATGCTACCAATAAGTCACGTGACGGAATTTAGTATTCACAAAATTACCTGGAAAGATATCACGTGGTAAATTATAATATTCAACGTGTCACAGTCCTTGGTTACAACAGAGAGAGCGATTTTTTCTCTTTTTAACCATGAGCGCATGTTTGTCTATACAGTGAATCTCCTTTTGACACATTACTTTTGCAAATATACAGCTACTGTTAAAAGAACAATAGACAAACATGCGCTGACTATATATGTATAAAGTCAGTAAAAAAAGTGGGCGTCATTATCGTACGGAGATTGAAGAAATTGTGGCGACCCCCGCCTTAAAAAACAGATTCCTTCATCACAAATGCTAGTACATACTTTTATTTATTGTAAATAAGTAAAGTTGTAGGTTACATGTTGATCATTTCTGCAATTGAAAGAAAAATGTTTGTTTTAAAAGTTTATTTCGACGCAAATTTTGCATATCCTTAAGTGCAGTCATCCTTTGTCCACAATGCCTGGGTGGCAAATGACATTTTCCTGGATAAATAGAGAATAATACATGGCAAAATCTGAATCACACCCCATATCAACCCGAGACTCCAATATCTTGGTCGAGGGTTGATATATCTGATGTGATACAGATCATGTATTATTGTTTTTATTATTTATTTGAAAATAGTTTACAGTGTGACGTCGTGAAATGATTATGTTATATATGCCATACACATCATTTTGGTAAAGAAAAGTTAACTGATACCAATAAAATATCAGAATACTGAAGAGCACTTTATCTTTGCAACATCTTATTTTAGTGAGGCCTCTTTTTTTTGGCATTAGTGAGCCAGATGAATTTTTGGGGCACTATGGTTTTTGTTGTATATACATTTAATCCTTGTTACTTATGGAAATATTCCCAAGCATTTAATTTTTGCGAGTAGGAAAACTCATGTAATTACACAAAAAATAAAGCTCTCACAAAAACTGATATAAAGAACAACCATAACACAGTGATAAAATCAAGATATACAATGATTTATTCATTTCTTAAAATACTATAGAATTTTAAAAGCAAACACCAGTGGCAAAGTTAATCAAGTATAGATTTCTACCATAATCTGTACGGTGTCTATTGCTCGAAATATTGCTTACATATCATCCTAAACGTATAAAACACTGGGTAAAAGTCACTGTGAACCTTTTGTTCTTAATTACTTCTTCATTTTGATCAAATTCTTTGTATTAAACCCTTAAAGGACTTCTACCACTCTGTTCAATGCTTTCTCTGTTTTTATCTTCCATTAAAGGTTCGTTGGTATTTTGTGGTTTTTGTATATACTTAAAAAGTAGAAAAATTAAAATTAAAAAGAGCCTTTGGACTTTAACTTTGATCAGTAAAATATACCCTGTTCAACTCTGTCCTATTCTTTAAAATGAAAATTTAGGATAAAAAATATTAGAAGTCCTTTATATGAATAATAGTGGCGCATCTTATTTGTTCTTGAATGATCAAAAATTACCCATTTTGACTAAAAAAAGAAAAGATTTTTCACAGTGTATATAAATAGATCACCCTGCTCAAAAACACGGATCACATGACTATTCCCCATCACAACTTTCATCTGTCACAACTGTTTACAGGTCATTGTAACATAAACATGGATTTATAATCTTGATAGATCCACTGATATTGCTAAGTTCATACAACTAAATGCCCATCTGCCCGGTGAGTTATCAGGGATTTAAACATAACAATACTGCTTGTACAGAGATCTTGCATAGGAGAAGGCTACTCACTTTTGGTTTGGCTTTTGGTAGAAGTAAAATTTTCAGAGATTTCCTTACTTAGTTTTGAAGAAAAAAGTTTAAAAGTTTTAGACAGATCTGGGCTTCCTAAAGATCTAAAAGAATTGAAAATTACATTTTTTTTGGTCAGATATAAAAAAAATTTCATTCCATTGATTATACGTCAATCCCAGAAAAAAAATTTGATCTACTTCTTTGGAGTACAAAAATAACTGGAGAATGACCAGCTAGTTACCAAAATAAAAAATTAAATAAAAAAAAAATTGCAATAAAAAATGCATGGCAAAAGGCAATGCATAAATTAATACATTGTTATTTTAATCAGACCTTAAGATTCAGAATACCTTGTCTTTACCCCAAAATGACCTCTTATCTGGTTTTAAATAATTTAACAATAAGTCTGGTGTACAAGATAAAATAAAACACAACACCAGTAAAATGAGAACAGAGATTTGCGACACAGGATAAAACCTTGTAGTTCATTAATTTGTGATTTCTGACTGCACGAGAGAGCAGAGAATTTTGTTCAGGATAGAAGTGTTATATCGATGATTAAAGCGCAACTTTATATGACCTTTTCTCCTAGCACCATGGGGCATCATCATAAAAAACAGAAACATTCACAATATACAATATATAATATAACCACAGCCCTCAGTGATTGCATAATAACAAAAATTTAGACCAGTAAGACATTATAAAATACAATCATGACAAAAAAATGATAAAATAGAATCAACAGTTGTGTGTCCATAGAAGATCTCATTTCTCTTAATACAAATTTATATCTGAGTTGGTTAAACAATTCAATGCTATCATTTCAGCTCTAGGCAATGAACCAATGTCAACACAATCGGGGTAGATAGGGACTTATTCTAAAACATCTTTATACATGTGATGTTGATTTACCGAGCTAAAGCTTAAAAGGGGGGGGGGGGGGGGGCATTGCTAGTAAATATATTGGAGCACAAGATCAGGTCATCACAACTTATAAGATGCAAAGTTAATAATAGCTATCAAAACAACACAAAGTTAACATAAGGATCTGTACACAATGAACAATGGAAACATGATCTGTGGCCAGTACTGCCCACAATACATAGAATTTATAATATAATCATCAACTCTATTCCTGTTGTAGTGAGCTGCTCTCAATTTTGATTGGTCAACTGCACACCAAGGTTATGTCAAGGTCGCACTGGCTGCCCAGTAACGGTGTACACTCACACGAGATCTGAGCATGCTCACTAACACATTCCTTACAAAGCGAGAGAGGACAGACCTGAATTTCCTCTGTTGAAGGTTATTGCAGAAAATAAATAATTGTGCTTGAGTCCTCTCTCTTCAACAACCATGATTAATGAGGGCAATAAGAGGTCATACATAAATATGCTGCTTATAAATATCACTAGGACACGATGCCAACTTTGGTACATCACGAGTTAAAAAAGACAAATCTCCCCGGACTATTAATAGCGTAATCTCTCAACGAATATATCTTACTTGGACTAGTGAAGCATTTAAATAAATACATAGCAATCTCTGCCTCTTTTCTACAAAAATACTATAGGCCTAACCCCACCCTCTGATTTTTAGGTTGTTAGGGTCATTGGATATCATAACTGTTGGTATTTCAGATAATGGTTACTGGCATGGCACGATATTGGACAATGATACGTGATAAAAATTTTGAGATCCACTCCACACAATATTGAACATCTTGAAATCATAATGCACAATTGTAAGCAAATCTGTCAAGATATTTTTACCAACATACTGTATTATCTTCAATGGTTTTTCACCTAATTACATTGGACAAATTTTATTTCTACCAAATTAAAATATAATAGTTTACACATAAAAGGCTTAAATGAGTTCTGCTAAAATGGTAATGAGGGAATTTTATTGCATGGGTCCCTTACCTACTTATAACTGTAAATATCCCCAATACCCTGAGAGGGGTCAAACATTTGGCTTTGTTACTTTTCCAGTGGGAGTTGCATAGAACACAGTTCAGGATTTTCTTTTCAAAATATTTTAAAATCAGTTTAACAATAAAAATCTCCCTAACTATACAGAGTATGTTGAGCACTTCTTATATACAACAATTTGTCACGGTTCGGCAACTTTTGATAATTATTGTGCTTGGGAGCCCCGATTATTGCACACAGTTTGTAGTGGGAGAAGGATCAGCAGAGATATATTGGAGATTGTCAAAAACAGGAGAGAGGGCACTTCAGAATACTTATAAATAGCACCTACCACGCCTGCTGTAACTGTGGGACTGAGAGGGATGAAACACAACACCGAGAAACCAGCCAACCGTGATAATCACTGGGGCGTATCACAGGCAAGGCGGGCCGTCATCAATAAGTAGACAGTAGAATGCTGCGTCCCCAACCGTCTGGAAGGCTCATTGATATGGTTACAACATCACCATGACGACATGATATGCTCATTACACAACATGACTAGACTAATTATGCAGGGTCATAAGGTCACAGGGGGGTTTTACTTGACTGGAATCTCCCCAAGTCATAAAAAACAGACTCATAATAAAACAATGTCACAGAGAAATAAATAGGTCACCTGTACACAACGGGACTACGAAAAAGGAAATAAAGTGATAGCAAATAAAAAGGACTGGGTTAACTCCCTTGGTAGGTGGTAATTTTAGTTGACTATATATTGGTGGACCTCTCCTTTGGTGGGACTATAAAATAAACTATGGCAAGTTAAAAACATAAATAAACACTGAGCTATTACAACAAATGATATGCTAAGCTAATGGGGAGTAGGAGTATTGTGCCAAAAATGGGATTACACCCAAAATACATGGAATGACTAAAATGTAGATATGCTTCGTATGAAATGGCATCTTTCGTCAACAAAGTTTGTCTGAGAGATTTCTCAGTTATGGCAGAAATATCTATTTTGAGCCTTTAAGCACCACATGCATCTTTGCTGGCAACAAAAAGCTGCTAGTATCAGGTCAAAGATGCTTCATTTTGTTAAAAAATCATAGACACAGTGGAATGTACGCTCTACCAAGTCAGAATGGTTTCTTGTTAAAAAAAAAAAATAAAAGCACAATTCTATAAAATAAATACAGTTAATACCCCATAGTCATCCTAACAAAAGTCAAATCTAATCACTACCTGCCCTAAACACAAAACCTCCCTCTAAAAATCAGGGAAGTCTACCTCCCTATGTTAGGGAAGGATACACAAAATTGTCTCCCTTTTCCTGGACACATGTCAATGTTCAGGTCAAGGTCATGTTGTGTTGGTTCCCAGATCAGGCGAAGTACATGACCTTAGTTGTGTCTGGATGCACGGTCACGGCGCGGGCCATGGCTGTGGGGGTCCTATCCTCGCTGTTATCAGAGTGACGGCTTCCCTCTCCACTGTAATAACAAAGCAACAGTTTTAAAATTTCCTACATTTTTTTTTACTTATAAATTGATATTTTTCAATTAAAATTCAGTAATAATAAGCATTCATAACTCTTTACTCATAAAGTTTATATGGAAACTTTTATTTAAAAGCTCTGTAATACATCAAATCTGCACACACTCAAAATTCATCATATTTGAACAAAATATATTGGCAGTTGCTGATTGTAAAGAATACTCTATCTAACTTCAAACTTATAGATACAATTACAACCATTTCGTTATTTAAACTAAATGACATCAAAAATACAGCGCGTATCCCATCATTCCTACCTGTCGTGTTCCTTTTCCACCAGGTGATAGCGAGCCCGGAATGCCACTAGATGTGCGTAATACGCGGGGGCGGGTATAGAGACACTGCGTGTACAGCGTACGTAGGTGTGACACAGCTGATATGTCAGGGTCTGTAGCTCATCAGCATTAAATCTGTTGTCATCCCACAGCACGTGGTAATGGGAGGGACGACTGGTACCCTGTAACACACAGCATTGTCATCTTCTTATAGAACTTACATTAAAATAAACAAGATACGAGCCATACAGTCAAATCTCACAAAAAACACTTACAGCAAAAATATATTTAACTTGATAATGGCTACTCCATCCCCTTGTTAAAAAGATTATTGAGTTTAAAACATCAGACTCCATAACATGTGTAAGTAAGTTTCCTTTTCTCCAATTTTTTTTTTGTCAATTCAAAGGTATGTTAAAAAGAGTGCTACATGTATATACCGAAATCCATATACGTTTCATATCACCCCTATTAGCCTTATGAGTCAGAATTATACCTGTATTCCAGCATGACTACAGAGGTAGAAGTCGAATTCTGTTGGATGAGTGATTCCCACATCTACAGTGGTGCCTGCTGGGATATTTCCACTCCGACCAATCTGGTCCTTACGATCGGCACAGAACAGTCGGGTGTGGTGGCGTTTCTGTACGACGATAAACGTGATCCCCGGCTGGTATCCCAGCTCCAGCTTCATACAGGCTTCTCGTAAAGCTCGGAGCTCATGCTGCAAAACCTGGAAGACACACACAAGACTAAGAGACTGGCTCAGATTTTAGTTTTTTATTATTCAAGTTCTTTTTCTAAATATTGTTCTCCACAAAGTCAGATTTGTTGAATACACAATTTTTCCCTTCAAAACCACAGTTATGTCTTCTTGATATAAGACAGCAATATTTTAATTTATGGATAGTAAGTTTAATTCTCAGAACAATATCAATGCTTACTTCTGATCCTAGGACAAGTTCACATGTCTAGAAAACTTACACCTTTGTATAGGCGGTATAGAGTATAAAATCTATATATACAGATGATATGTATCTATGATCTTTAATCTGTTTTGACGGATTT
Source organism: Saccostrea cuccullata (assembly GCF_032062105.1). Lineage (NCBI taxonomy): Eukaryota > Metazoa > Mollusca > Bivalvia > Ostreida > Ostreidae > Saccostrea > Saccostrea cuccullata. Next base: position 44,839 of record NW_026932261.1, on the reverse strand, counting down.
ACCTGCTGGAATTGTCCCTCACTGACGCCGTCTCTGTAGAAGATGATCCGCGTCGGTTTGAAGCGCGTGGCCTTGTAGAAGTGAATTAGGAGTTCTCTCACCATGGAAGACAACTCTTGTATGATCTCCTGTCGGTGCTGCTGTACTCGGACTGTGGAGGAGTATCTACTGGGATGGGCGTCCATACTGCCCACCACCTACACAAACAGAAACATCAGAATCAATAACCACCTACACAAACAGAAACACAAACATAAACTTATCATCAGAATCAGGTTATAATAATGATGTGTCCAGAGGAACAGAAAAGCATTTAAAACAAAAATTACATCATGAACTTCTATCTTATATTACACAATTATAAATGGTATTTTCATGTTATACTACACAGCTAATTGTGCCACGTACGTGTTACATATGGTTGCACATAACACATGTATCACGTATGTGAAATGTACGTATCACATACGTGTATTACAAACATACGTTTCACGTATGTGGTACAACGTACGTATTATAACATATGTGTGACTACATATGTTTCACATAACGTACGTTAAACGTATGTTTGGAATACACGTATGTGTTACGTACGTGAAACGTACATGTAACATATGTTATGTGCAACCATACGTTATACGTACGTTGATAAACGTACGTACGTTGATAAATGTACGGTTTACATGTGTATTGTCAACCACATGTTACACGTACGTTAATTAACATATGGTTTACATGTGTATAGTCAACCACATGTTACACGTACATTAATGAACACATGGTTTACATGTGTATAGTCAACCACATGTTACACGTTCGTTAATGAACTCATGGTTTACATGTGTTTTATAAAGCACAAATGTCATGTATATATAGTTTATGTGCATTATAAACCACACATTAAATATACTAATGTACATAAATAAATTATGGTTAACTTGTTTTCTAAAGCTCTCATTACATATATGTTGATGAATATAGTATGTGTATTACATGTATCAGGCACATGTTACATATACATTTAAAAAGGTATTTTACATGTGTGTGAAAACCTATGTTTGAGAATGAGAAGGCTGTATATTTTGTAAATTCATACAATTACATACATGTATGATAAATGTAGGTTGACTATAAATCTAATCCTTTTTATTTTATTTCAAATTTAATGTATTAATTATTTAATCAAATTATCATTTAGTTTTTGCTATAAAGAGAAAAAAAAAAAACAATGCGTTAAACATAAATTGTTGCTTGGGACTACATAATTTCGCTTAAAATACAGGAACTTTTTTGTATAAAAGTATGGCTGACTTCCACAACTAACTATTTTTCCTTAATAGTTTAAGTGATTTTGGAGAACTATAATCAAGATATTATTTAACATAACAATCAATAGGCACTTAAGGCTTAACCTGTTATTCAGGAAGAAGAGCAATCATAGTGATATGACCATCTATAAAATCCTTCTTATAACATGCATAACAGGTCCTTAGATCAGAAGTTGCATGTATTTTAATGATTATATTTTAAAATCTAAAATAACTTTTTTTGACATAAACATTATTATGATGTTTGGTTAAACCCAATCACCAGATCACAACTGAAGCATGCACATGTGTGCGTTGTTGACTTGTCGTGTGCGTATTTAATGTTTCAATTTATTTCACATTGTTTACCTTACGTCCACTTTCATGTCTGGCATGATGTTATGAGTTCGCATTGGTTTAAAATTTACTCTAAAACAGTAAACAAAGTTTACATAAAAAGTTCTCCAATCTCGTCATGTGTATCGGATATCGGTAGGGGCACATAAAATTGAACTCGGTCATCGGTAGATATAATCAATCCGAATTCAAGAGCTAAAATATATTTTTAAAAAAGAAAGAAATTCACGATAAATTCACAACAAATCTCAAAAGGGAGTAAATGATTCATCTAGATAATTATCAAATATACAGTGGGTACCGTCCGTATAAAACTTATAAAATATACCTTCCGGAATTTTCTAGCCTCCATTTATGTATTACATGTACGTCAGTGACGTCACTGGAAAGAGAAGTCTGACGTCTGCAAGTTCTAGGGCCTAGCTGAAGGTGAGGAATGCATAAAATCAACAATTATTTAATTACTTTATGACTGTGTGTTACATGTAAACTAAGGGGGTGTTTTTTTTTCAGTGTATTACATAATGGAGACTTGGGTTATCAAAAACAGAAAATATTGACCATGTTGAGGCAGTGAGCTGTCTTGGGCAGCACCCAGGTGTATCCATCAACACGGGCACGTTATATCAAAATCATGCAGGTGAAGTTTAAAAATACTGTTATAACAATTAAGTATTTATTGAAAATGTTTTTTAACCTAACAAATAAGATGCAAAAAAAAAAAAAAAAGAAACAACAACTATTTGATGTAAAGTTCCACTCACTGAATTTATTTCTTTTTACAGTATTTAAAACATCACATTAGATGGTAGATGGTAAAGGAAATTATTATCTTTGAGTGCAATAATGGTGTAACAGTTTTGTTTTTACATATCTGCCCTTTTTAATCCTTATGAATATAAATTGTGTTTGAGATTAATGCCCTGTTCACACGACGAGTTTAATTCGCAGTAAATTAATGCGAAGTAAACCAATGCGGATCTAATTAATGCGAATTAAATTGCGTTCACACGACAGCTAATGCGAAGTAAACTAATGCGAATTAAAATTTTTCTTCTACAGTCAGGCGTCAGTAAGTCTATTATGACGTCATTTGTAAATCACGTCATGTATGCAGAGCCATCCTTTGATACATCATGTAGTGGCTACAGGTATTCATTGATTTTAGTGATTCACATACTTTCCCTCAATTTTTGAATCAAATATAGCACATATACCTATATATAACCGCCAACACGTGTTCTGTGGTTTACTTGGACCTTACGCATGCATCAAAATTTAATTCGAATTAGCTTCGCTTAGCGTTCACACGGAGCTAATGCGAAGTAATTTAATGCGCAGTAAATTAATTCGAATTAAACTAATTCGCATTAAATTCTCCGTGTGAACGCTAATCGAAGCTAATTCGCAGTAACTTTACGTTTAATTCGAATTAAACTCTCCGTGTGAACAGGGCATGAGAATTTTTATGTGATTTTAGATATATGCATTCCAGGATGGTGACTGAAGCTCATCTTTGTAAACACCTAAATGCCTAGAATGGACTCCAAAACAGATTCTTAAAGTTTAACCAGTATAATCTTGAATATGGTAATACTTTTAATTATAAAGGAATAAGATTTTCTGATCATATTGCTTTTAGACTTGCAAATACTACATGTAACTTGAAGCTTTTCATGTAAAATTTGAAATGCAATCAAGTTTGACGAATTTCACACTACTAAGAGTTATCTCCCCTTGTCGGCATAGTCTCATTTTTCCCACTTTGTCCTTTGTAAGTTACCTGTTATTATTTTCAATCTTCAAACTTTATTGGACAATTTAGATCTGTACCTGTTTTGCCGAAGTTTGGGGCAACATGAAAATCTTAATGAACGATATTGACATTACAGATTTTATTTTTAAGATACTGACCAATAAATTTGGTAAGGTTACATACAGAGGGAAAACAGGGCCTTACGCTGGATTGACCCCGCAAAGGGGAATAACTTGTGTAAAATTTAATGTGAAAGTTGTCTATTTTTTTTTAACATATATTTTTTATTAACCTCAAGGACAAAAAGTATACACTTGGAACACACACAAAAACAGATGAGTCCATGCCAAGCTAAAGATTAATGCAGAAGGTAAGTTCAATTTTTCATTTCGTAACTCTTTCTGGTTTTATCCAGATCGGACCTTACATATAATTAAGTCAGCTTCAGTATATAATAGAAGAATATGGGGATAACGAACAGTATTCATTTCAATCTCAAAGTCCATAAAACAATACAAAATAAGAGCAGAACACGGATCCCCGAAACATCAGAGGTGGGATCAGGTGCCATAATAAAACACCTATTTACTTACTATTCGGAAAATAGCTTGTTTATCATTTCCCTCGGCTGCATCTTGGGGAATAGTTGTTGTCTTGGGGGACGATAAACTAGCTATTGTTCTCATAGCCAGTAAATAGGTGTACATGAATACTGTTTTTAGCTCTTCTGAGCCAAAGGCTCAAAGAGCTAACGCTATGGCCATTTGTGCGGTGTGCATAAACTTTTTAGAATGTGGGCCATAACTCAAGATCCCCTTGGACAATCATTGTCAAATTTTCACAGGGCATCCTTGGCCCAAGGGCTACCATTTATACTAAAATTAGGGTTTGGACCCTTATACAAGGGGAGATAACAGGAAGATAAAACCAAAAGAAGTCTATGCATAGAATTGTTAAACTTTGTCAGTTGAGGCATCTTGGGTTTTTGGGAATGTCGACCAAAAAGTAGGTCACCATGACCTATTTATGGTATTTTATAGCTCTATTGAAATATGTTCAGTCCTAACTGGCTAAGAATCATGATGGAACTTTCTTGGTTGATGTATTTTGGGTCTTATAAACATACGAGGCTTCAAATACTAGTGATAGATTGTACAATTTATTAGAAGAGCGATTCAAGGCCCTTGGGTTTCCTGTTTTCCATCGTCATACACTGTGCTCTGTCTGGTAAAATTTTAGCAGTTACAGCCTCCTCCCCCCACCGCCACCCAAACTAAGGGGGGGGGGTTAACCCATCAAAATTATTCAAAATTGTATTTTTTTAATCGGACATCAAGCAAACTATTAGCAAGATTTTAATAAGCATTGAGTCCTACTAAAATTATGAAATTCATAAAGCCCCAGGATATGTGGATCAGATGTAAAGGCACAGCTTTATTAATTAATCATAAACTGAAAATGCATTGATTCATTGAAAATCTTTATAATGCTCCTAAGTTGAAAGCAAAAAGACTACGTTCATGACAATGAGGAATAAGTTTTATACCCTGTAATCAAAGATTCTGGGGTACATCTATATAGCTTTTGCCCTGTCTGTCTGTCTGCAAAATCTTTTCCAGGCTCTGACAAATCCCATTGCCCGACGCCCGGGGCTAGTGAATTTTAGAGGCGGGCAAGTGAATTTTTAATAGGCACTCCCCGTGGGCAAGTGGCTTAAAAAATAAATCAATAAATATTTTTAAAAATGTCATAGTTTTCAACGAAATTAAAATTATTTTGTTGTAAGAGTTATCTTCCTTTGTTTGTCACACTTCGTTTACGAACCAGTTTAATTGTGTCATCATTATGCAATTCATTGCAATTAAGTTTTACCGAAAGTTTTAAGTACATGTATTAGTACTTAATTAAAAGTGACAATACAAATAAATTGGCATTGGAGAAATGGAGAAAGTTTTGACAGTTATGAGGCAGAAAACGATCGACATCGTCCATAAGAATGTTAGTGAAAAACTCCGTACAAAACTGTCAAAGCATACCAGGTCCATACAGAAAAGAAAAAAAGGTCCGAAATTATTATTTTAAACAAATACCAGATATCATGACTATAGCTGAAATATGATAGCAATTTTACGTCTCTATATGAAAGAAAATATTATTCTGGAACGGCGTCAAACAGCATACAGTCAATCAATAGATTGTATGGTACGTAGTACTTAATGGCAGGTGGGTTTTAAATGTCGCCAATATTCAAATTAACAACCCTAGGCTGAATTTTTTTTTTGATTTAGAGACAAATTAATTCATATATGATGAATTTAAAGTGCTGACGGGACAATTAAAAATTGAAGTAGGGCAAGTGAATTTTGACCATGCACTTGCCCGTGGTGAAGTGCTTGAAAAATATATTTTGTAGCCCCTGTTTTCACATTGGCCATATTATTTTAGTGGGTGAAAGTATGGCTTTCATATTTCACAGACCTGGGTATTCATTGTGACAATACTTTTGTATTGGTACACCAAATTAACCTTTAGAATTGAAGTTTCATAACTTGAATCTTGGCCTTAACTTTTGAACAGTTGGTGCAAGGGCTTTCATACTTCACTTGTATATTTATTGTGACAAGACCTTTCAATGGGTATAAACAGAGCTGCCAACATTCTGAAATGAAAAATATTTGACCTTGCCCTGTCGCTGAAGATATTTTGTAAATGTACACGTAATCGGAGGAATTTGAGGCACGTTTCCATTTTGTTTACATTGACATGAATGCGATCGGCCAAAAACTGTTGTAAAAAAATATTTAATTATAATAGTAGAAACTGTTTATGAAAACCCCGGTATTATAAACTTTGATGGAGAAAAACTGAAATCGAAAGAATATAGAGAGAAATCGTAAGGCATATTTTGGATGCTAATTTCGTAGACTTACGAAAATCGTAAGGGTTGGCAGCTCTGTATAAATTAAAATATTTGACCTTGAACTTCTAGTTTAACCCACTGTTCTTTGATCATAACTTTTGAGCTGATAGTAGTAGGGCTTTCATATTTCACAGATTTATTCTTTGTGACAAGTCCTTCCTTGGATGTCAACAATTTGACCTTTGACCTTGACTTTGGAGTTTGACTTGCACTTGGGAAACTTTAACCATAAGCTGGCATATGGGGTATTAGTATGTACAAACACATCTATTTTTCCGAGTTCACGCACAAATCATTGCTATGTAATGAATTTTAGATAAGAAAATTACAAGGTAAATATTTGAAGATATAGTGAAAAAAATAGCTTAAAAGATCATGGTTATGAATACTAAAAAAATAATTATTTAGTATTTATATTTAAGTTCTACGGAGAATCAACCAGGATTAATATCAGGATAATAATAATGTTCAGGGGAAAAAATGGGTTTTTCCCTTATTTCATGCATTTAATATTTTCTTTTTCTTTACAGGTAAAAGAGAACTGGAGAAAAATGAATTGATGTTAACATACTCTACATTAAATTTGGCTTAAATCTAAATATGTCTTTTGTTGTGATTGCTTCAAGAGCAATTAAGGATCAGGAAATTTAAAGTGAAGGATAACCAGAAAGTGGATCATTCAACAGATGAAAAGAAAATAAGCCTTTGAGGGAAATTATGTCAAATGCATGAATTGAATATTTAAATTGCATGTAATGTTTGTTTCACCAACGATTACAATATGTGAAAAAAATGTTCAAAACATGTGTTTAACCATGGTTTGACACATTTTTGTATGGTATTCGTACATTTACTATATGAGCAGTGCAAATAACAAACCCATTAAACATGTTATGAGAAACATATGTTACACACACGTTGCACGTACGTTATTCATATGTGAAACATATGAATAACGTACGTGTGCAATATATGTGTAACGTATGGTGGGCAATACGTACGTTTAACATACGTGACACGCATGATATTCACACGTGTGAAAACATAGGTATAACATACGTGGTACTTTCATGGAAAACGTACGTGAAGTGACGGACGTGTCACATACATTTAACATACGTGAAACGTACGTGGCACAATTAGCTGTGTATACAGTAATAGCCTTTATCAATGATCTTTATAAAAACTGTGGATGAGGAGTATCTAAAACTAGCCAGAAAACATTTTTGATTTAATTGGCAAAGCACTTGTTCTATTGATAGGAAGGCACATTTATATATCTACACTGGACATGCACTGATATCTAAAGCATAAAGTGTTATATCAGGTGCAGAACATGAAATAATTCTGAGAAAAGTTTTCACAAGTGAACTTATCAAACAAGGTTTTGAACAAAAGAAAATACATGTATGTGTTCATCTTATATATTCCTAAAATAAATTTTTTTACCACAACACATGCACTCAAGCAAATAGAACTAATTTGAGAAACTGCAATGGATGGAATTATCAGTAAAAATCCAAAATCGCACCGTGACCTCAATTAGAAAGAGTATTGACCTAGCGGCTGAGTTGAGTTTTAAGTAGCATTTAATCAAGAAAAAAGGAAACTACACTATGAACACAAATCCTTCTCTAGTGCATATGAAAACAATACAAAATCCAAACAAAAATTTATACATTATTCCAAAACTGCCAAAAAATACTCTTCTACATTCAATTTGCATGTTCATGTGAACACTTCACAAAAATTATGTTTAAACACATAGATTAAAAATTGAGGTATGTGAAATTTACATCCGTGAATAACTGGACACATATGACAGGGTCTATAGATGTATTGTACAGATGAGTCTTGCTTACAATCAGTTTGTATGTGAAAGACTTTTTGATAATGGAAAATGTATCGTACTTATATCCCTATAGGCTATATAGCAAAAATTCTCTTACTATCATATTCTGACTCTGACATGATTCAAACAACACAACATCTTTTCTTGGTATATCACTAAAACTTGTTCAATTTATGCATTTACAATCGATATTACTGTATACTGGGAAATTTTTCCCCCTTTTTGTTTTTGCTTTCTCCACTGGACGAATTTAAAACAAGGCAAAATTTGAAGAACACAGCATAATTTCATAAACAGAACTATGACTGGACCAATCTAAAATGGGGCAAAATTGTTCACAAGTGCAGAAGGGCGAAAATAACACGGAGCGAAAATAACGCTGTATACAGTATTCAGATGTTGTAAGAATTAAGCTCTGTATCGTCGGACATTTCTAGTGCTGTGAGTAAACCTCTGTCCCACTTTCTTTGATAAGCAGTGACAATCCTAACAGCTCTGTGTGATGTGCAGAAAAGTAAAATGAACTTATTGCAGTGATGGAGGGATTACTGGCGTCAGTATAAAGTGAAATGAACTTACTGCAGCGATGGAGGGTTTACTGGTATCAGTAAAGTGATGGAGGGTTTAATGGCATCAGTGTAAAGTGAAATGAACTTACTGCAGCGACGGAGGGTTTACTGGGGTCAGTATAAAGTGAAATGAACTTACTGCGGCGATGGAGGGTTTACTGGGATGGAGGGTTTACTGGGGTCAGTATAAAGTGAAATGAACTTACTGCAGCGATGGAGGGTTTACTGGGGTCAGTATAAAGTGAAATGAACTTACTGCGGCGATGGAGGGTTTACTGGCGTCTCCGGCTGGAGGATGGGTCACGTCGGCGCCGAGGAAAATAACAGGTTCTCTAAATATGGCAGGACTGTAAAGAACAAGGGAGTGAGATAGAACGTGCAGAGCTACACGGCGGCGACAGTAGGCATGCCTAAAGCCCAGATAATACATGTATAAGTAATAAAACAACAATGAACTCTCAGATTTCGAACTGTCAGCTGCAGTACATGGAGCATGCATTACATTTATAATTCTTAGTAACATATGTACTGTATGTCAAATATATTTTGGGAATTTCATATTATGTAATTTCAGGACATGTGAAATTTATATGTACTTACGTCCCCAGTTTGTGTTCAGAATGATGCCAATGAAGAATAGAAGAATTGCCCTCCTGAGAACCTTGTACAGCATTCTATATCTAGGGACGCCTCTCTTCTTCATACCGCGAAAGGAATAATTCATTGCTGTTCCCATAATAAAAATAAACCTGTTGAAGCAATCAAAAATACAGAAATCTTAATCTAAAACAATGAAGCAATCCGTATCAAAACTGATTTTTCTTCAAATGCAATTATAATGCTTTCAGCATCAACAAAAAATGAGAAGATGAAGGCCTAGGATTGTTCGAGAAATGGTCTGATTTATAAGAGTTATCAAAATAAGAAAATTAAGAAAAATAAACACGCAATGTTACCATGGAAACACTAGATCTGCAACTGTCAATCCATTCCAAGGAGGGTGATCAAAAAACCAGTATCCCCCTCCTCCATAGTTGACAAATATCATAATCATCAGACTCAATCTAAAAAAAGAAAGAACATATATCACCGAAATTCAAATTCCCATAATTCACAAAAGAATCTTCAGTAACAAGAGGTCCATGGGCCACATCGCTCACCTGAGTACCAAGGGTAGGACTAGTATAAAATGTCTTTTTATTGTAAAGTTTAAATCCAAAAGTAGTCCCATGACCAATCATGGATTTTCTATTTTTTCGAAAATGATTAAGAAGATTTTTAAAGAATTTTCCTATATATTTCTATGTAAAACTTTAATCGGCCATTTTGGCCCCGCCCTACCCCCAGGGATCATGATTTAAAAAAACTTGAATCTACACTACCTGAACATGCTTCCATATAAATATGATGAATAATGGCTTTGTCATTCTTGAGAAGAAGATATTTAAAGAATTTTCCTATATATTTCTATGTAAAACTTTGGTCGGCCATTTTGGCCCCGCCCTACCCCCGGGGGTCATGATTTGAACAAACTTGAATCTACACTACCTGAGCATGCTTCCATATAAATATGATGAATAATGGCTATGTCATTCTTGAGAAGAAGATTTTTAAAGAATTTTCCTATATATTTCTATGTAAAACTTTGGTCGGCCATTTTGGCCCCGCCCTACCCCCGGGGGTCATGATTTGAACAAACTTGAATCTACACTACATGAGCATGTTTCCATATAAATATGATGAATTATGGCTTTGTCATTCTTGAGAAGAAGATATCTAAAGAATTTTCCTATATATTTCTATGTAAAAATTTGGTCGGCCATTTTGGCCCCGCCCTACCCCCGGGGGTCATGATTTGAACAAACTTGAATCTACACTACATGAGGATGCTCCCATATAAATATGATGAATTATGGCTTTGTCATTCTTGAGAAGAAGATTTTTAAAGAATTTTCCTATATATTTCTATGTAAAACTTTGGTCGGCCATTTTGGCCCCGCCCTACCCCCGGGGGTCATGATTTGAACAAACTTGAATCTACACTACCTGAACATGCTTCCATATAAATATGATGAATTATGGCTTTGTCATTCTTGAGAAGAAGATTTTTAAAGAATTTTCCTATATATTTCTATGTAAAACTTTGGTCGGCCATTTTGGCCCCGCCCTACCCCCGGGGGTCATGATTTGAACAAACTTGAATCTACACTACCTGAGCATGCTTCCATATAAATATGATGAATTATGGCTTTGTCATTCTTGAGAAGGAGATTTTTAAAGAATTTTCCTATATATTTCTATGTAAAACTTTGGTCGGCCATTTTGGCCCCGCCCTACCCCCGGGGGTCATGATTTGAACAAACTTGAATCTACACTACCTGAGCATGCTTCCATATAAATATGATGAATTATGGCTTTGTCATTCTTGAGAAGAAGATTTTTAAAGAATTTTCCTATATATTTCTATGTAAAACTTTGGTCGGCCATTTTGGCCCCGCCCTAGCCCCGGGGGTCATGATTTGAACAAACTTGAATCTACACTACCTGAGGATGTTTCCCCATAAGTTTCATCTTTCCTGGCACAGTGGTTCTTGAGAAGAAGATTTTTAAAATATACCACTAAATTTTCATTAATTCCCAATTATCTCCCCTTGAATAAGGGCGTGGCCCTTCATTTGAACAAACTTGAATCCCCTTCACCCAAGGATACTTTGTGGCAAGTTTGGTTGAAATTGGCCCAGTGGTTCTTGAGAAGAAGTCGAAAATGTGAAAAGTTTACAGACAGACAGACAGACGGACAGACGGACGCCGGTGTCGCATAATATTTGGTCCGCCTCGTTTAAAGGTCCGGCCGGACCTAATACGATATCATATTTGGTCCGCCTTTTATAAGAAAAGGTCCGGCCCGTATAAGAAAAGGTCCCCCTGCGTTTTAAGGTCCGGGTGGTGCAAAATGTTTTAATCTTGACTTTAACATATGAAATTAAGGCTACCGGGTAGTTTGTTTATACTATATGATGAAAGAAGGATTATAACCCTGTTGTGTTTTATTTTTTGTACAACATACAAGTATCTCTAGACAAGAATCTACTCGTATAGCATGTATAGTGTGCTTTAAGCAGTGCCGTTTAGGGCCATGATTTCTTTAAAAACCATGCCACAATTATTTTGCAAGTGTTTCTTTTTCCTTAGAATTTGCTTTTTGTAAATTAGTACGATTAAAGGTGTGAAATCTGTCGGTATGTATAGCTAATAAAACAATGGGTGTGTGACGTATTTGTTTATCTGACAGGTACCCAGTGCCCACAGGTAGAGCCCGCGGCAGATGGCGCTGTCATTGAATGGTCGGTGAACCTAATGGTCATGTGTTAGCTTTACATATTAATAGATCTGATTTTTTAATTAATAAATTATGCCAAGGAACCAAATATTCAGGTGTACACTTCAAAACTGCGACATTTTTAATAATTATAACCATACATGTATAATCTTTATTTGAATATTTAAAGCTAAATATGGCGTATCTGAGCTAAAAATTAAAAATACAAGATTAAGCGTAGATTTACATGAGATTTGGTTTTTATGTTTAAATCAAAAATTTCACCGATATTGAACTTAAATATCCCCACGTTTCTATTAGTTAAATTCAAACTAATTGAATTAAAACTGTGTCTGATATTTAAATTCCGAGTCGATAAGAATCGGCCATTGTTTTAAATCTCGGATATCTATGAAACGCGATTGATTCAAATTATTTGATTTTCATAAAATGTTTCAGTCTGCATTCCATTCCGGATTTTTTTTTTTTTTTGGTGTTGAAATTTTATACTTTTTATTTCCGACATTCTAAGTAAAGTGTTCATCTCCGACATTTTTCGGGAATTTAGTGCTTTTCGGTAATGAAAAATTTTAAAGAATAAATTATAGACTGTTTAGTAAATCAATGTTCGGTGCAGTCTTTGACATTTAATTTAGTGAACATTAAATGCAATGAAAAAATTGCATGCTCATTAAACTCTGTTAACTAGACTTAGTGCTTCATGTACAGATGTATATACATGTATACAGAACTTTTATATTAAAAATGTTGTGTATAATAAATTCTTTCAAAATTCCATTTCTACATACATGTACCTGGTAAACATTAAATTGCCGGAGAGGTACCTTGCATTCCAGAAATGAAAAGAAATAAATGTCAGAAAAGAAAAGACAAATTGTCGGAAATGAAATAAAGAAATGGCGGAAATGCCATGTCGATTTCCGGAAATGAAATGCAGCGGTCCTATCTTTACAGTGGTATATAAAGACCAAAACAAATAGAAAGATCTTTTTTATATTTTTAGTCTGAACTTATAAAAAAAAAACGCCTTATATGACTCTAAAGTTTTTAAACGCAGTATAATATAAGGTCCGCCCTCTGTATTTCAGATATCTTCATGTCATAAAGTGAAATTTTTGGACAAGGTTTATTTTCGTAGCTTGAAAACTAGAAAAATAGACAGGGCAGACCTTAAAACGCAGTTATTAGAAAAGGTCCGCCCTCTGTATTTCAGATATTTTTATATTAGAAAGGGGAAATTTTTGGACAGGGTTTATTTTCGTAGCATGAAAACTAGAAAAATAGACAGGGCGGACCTTAAAACGCAGTTATCAGAAAAGGTCCGCCCTCTGTATTTCATATATCTCCATGTCATAAACGGAAATTTTTGGACAGGGTTTATTTTAGTAGCTTGAAAACTAAAAAAAAAATAAAAAATAGACAGGGCGGACCTTAAAACGCAGTTATCAGAAAAGGTCCGCCCTCTGTATTTCAGATATTTATGTGTTATAAAGGGAAATTTTTGGACAGGGTTTATTTTCGTAGCTTAAAACCCTAGAGAAAGAGACAGGGCGGACCTTAAAAACATAATTACCAGAAAAGGTCCGCCCTCTGTATTTCAGATATATTCATGTCATAAAGAGAAATTTTTGGACAGGGTTTATTTTCGTAGCTTGAAAACTGACAGGGCGGACCTTAAAACGCAGTTATCAGAAAAGGTCCGCCCTCTGTATTTCAGATATTTTTATATTATAAAGGGAAAATTTTAGACAGGGTTTATTTTCTTAGCTTAAAAAACTAGAGAAAGAGACAGGGCGGACCTTAAAACGCAGTTATCAGAAAAGGTCCGCCCTCTGTATTTCATATATCTTAATGTCATAAAGTGAAATTTTTGTACAGGGTTTATTTTCGTAGCTTGAAAACTAGAAAAATAGACAGGGCGGACCTTAAAACGCAGTTATCAGAAATGGTCCGCCCTCTGTATTTCAGATATTTTTATATTATAAAGGGAAAATTTTAGACAGGGTTTATTTTCTTAGCTTAAAAAACTAGAGAAAGAGACAGGGCGGACCTTAAAACGCAGTTATAAGAAAAGGTCCGCGCTCTGTATTTCATATATCTTAATGTCATAAAGTGAAATTTTTGTACAGGGTTTATTTTCGTAGCTTAAAAAACTAGAGAAAGAGACAGGGCGGACCTTAAAAACGTAGTTACCAGAAAAGGTCCGCCCTCTGTATTACAGATATATTCATGTCATAAAGAGAAATTTTTGGACAGGGTTTATTTTCGTAGCTTGAAAACTAGAAAAATAGACAGGGCGGACCTTAAAACGCAGTTATCAGAAAAGGTACGCCCTCTGTATTTATCGTCTTTTGCCATTCAAACAAGTTTGTACAAAGTTAGGCTCATAGTAAACAAAAATTTTGAAATGAATGACCGTTCTCGATTTACTATTAATAGAAGATCACAAAAGTCGGATGACCCCTACCACATTGAATGGTTTAGTTCTTTATATTTCGTGAATTTCAGCGTAAAAAATTGTTGAATCGTATGGTTTAGATATCAATTAATGATTGATCAATTAATGATTTGAGATGAAAAATTTGCTAACTTTGTTTATTTTTTCACATTTTACCAGGGCCCATAAGTGCATTCGTTCTTTTCTGAAATTGTGTGTCTTTAAACTCAAGCTCTTTATAATTATGTACAATTAATATCGGTATACTTTTAAACTTTAAACTTTTTTGACAGGTATCTGCGTTATTTTGCTACACTCCATTACCCCCCCCCCCCCCCCCAAAAAAAAAAAAAAAAAACATTCAGGAGGGGGTATAAAATGTTCGGATTTTTATTGAAACCGAAACCGAGAGACATAAGTATAAATAATATATCATAAATGTAGTGCACATAGATTTTATTTGAGCGACATATTGTATATTAAATATGAAAAATAAAGGCATTTATAAATCCAGCAATTTATCGACTTAATTTGGTTTGATTTCGCCAATTAATGCACATTTACCTTGTCCAGGAGTATATTTAGTAGGCCGCATTTCATTTCCGGAATTTTCAGAACTTTTCATTTCCAACATTTTTAAGTTTTTACATTTTAAAAGTTTTCGTCTCCGACATTTGTCAAAGTCATGTCAGTACTTTTTCGTACATGAAAAAAGAATTCATGCATCCGTTATAAAAATCCTTAAGGTAAAATATTTTAGATAATTTATTCAAATAAAAGACTTTGCTCTTCAAGTTAGCTGTCAAAGAAACTTAATTGATTTTACCCTGGAACAGATGTAGGTACATGTATTGTGAATGTGAAGTTTCATTTAACTGATTCATTTACTTATTAACTAGTCTTAATATTGTTTACTTCTACTACTACTACTACTAGAAGTAAACAATATTAAATGTTAAACTTAAATTGCCGTAAAGGTATCCTAAAAAAAATCCAAAAATGTGAAAAAAAAAATAAAATAATGTCGAAAATGAAAATAAAATTGTCGGATTCCGAAATAATAACAAAAATTGTCGGCAATGTTAAATTCAGGAAATGAAATGCAGAGATCTAGTAGATATAATAATTAGCCTTTGAATAGGTAAGAAACAGTGTTAACTTATAAAAACACAGGGGATATGGTACTTTAGGTTTTCTCAAACGAAACAATTATAGGCTAACCCCCAACTGCCCAATCCGAAGACATGTTGTTTTTACAATAAGGGGTGTAGGGTAGTACACCGTGATATAAGCCCCTGTCACAGCTAGTGACCCTCCAGTTATTTACAACAATATTAAATGTAAAGAATGACAGATTTCTTTTATCAATACTATAAAGAAGTATATTTTGAAAGATGTGAACTTCAGTTTTTGTGAGTGGATTAGTCAAACGTTTATCATGTTTATAGGAAAGAGAGTGTAACTAATTGATTCGTGTTGGACTTACGAACATTTATCTGTTCATTCAATACTGATTAATCTGCCAGTAAACAAGGCGGTGAAGGTAAATGTATGTACATTTGTATTCTTAATATTTTTTTAATGATAATGTTGACATTAGTGTATTAATTTAAACGACAAGAGAAGCATGTCCCATCTTCCCGACAGGAAACCCGGTCAATAAATCTATTCATTCTTTATTTATGTATTAATTTCGATTTCTTACTTATTGTTTACTACATTTTCTTGGAGAAAAAACTAGCTATTAATACGACTATATATCCTTAATTAATTTTAAAAGAATAGTTTTTCAATTAATATCGAATGAACCACATGCATACAATTTGTATAAAAGGCCGAGGGCGGACCTTTTCTTATAGAGCCAGGCGGACCAAATATGTTATCGTATTTGGTCCGGCCGGACCTTTAAACGAGGCGGACCAAATATTATGCGATCTAGAGAGGTTCTTTATTTGGCCTCTGTCAGCTGACTGTCACAATAATAATAATCTTATTCAGCTGGATACTGTATACAATGTAGTCTGCCTCACTAAACATGCTAAATAAGCACATCAAGATCAAACACATTTTAAAGCAAAATCAAATTCATGAAAATATTTTGTTTCTTTTTTAAAGATTCATCATTTCTAAATTATTGTTAGCTAGACTGAATGCATCTGCCTTCCATGAAAAAATCGAAACAAAAAATATATGATTTTTAGAAGAAAATTAATTTTGGTCATTGGCTCATTACTCATACAAGGGAGTTATCATTATTTCCAGAGCTTATAAAACATGAACATTATACTTGCTATACATTATGACAACTTTTATTTCAGGATTTATTTGGGATTTGAACCAGGAATTTCTGGGCATTATAATTAAGGTATAGGATCTAGCACTATATAAACAGTTTGAACTATTCAACTAATACTTCATACAATCAATTTAATTTTTAAAAAATGACAACAAATTTTAAAAATTTGTTTGTTCATATTCAGATGTTTATAGGATAAATCATATTAAAAGCATACTTTATTTTGAATCAAATTAAAAGACTCACTAAAAATTCATTTAATTTTCCTTTAACATGAAAAACCTTAAACATGTTTTATGTGAAACTGTAGACTTGACATGGAAGAAGATCTAGAAGAATTTCCTAACATTGAAGTGGACCCTCCAGATGTCACAGTGTCCAGTGTGGCATCTTATGTCAGCACAGATTCAGCAGATGACCTTGACTGGTTACAAAACTCCAAACTTACAGGGGGCATAACCAAGTTTCTGTATGGCTCCACTGAGGAAAAGGTTAGATGGTCAATAGCTGTAGAGAAAAAAGATATTTTCAGTGACTTAGCCATGTTAGCATAGAAGACTGTTTAAACACTTGGATGGACCAAAAAATTATGTTCATCTGTATCTCTTGTAATATAAGTAATCCCAGATGAATTCCCACTGAAAAGTGAAGTCAAAGTCAAAGGGAAAAAATCAGGGTAAAAAAGATTGATGCAATGAATGGTCAAAATGTATAAGCGTATTATGATGTTTGAAAGAAATATCTTGAAAAGTTTTTTTGAAACTTAGCTTAATTAACATTTTTTGGGGGGGTGGGGGGGGGAAGGTCAAGGTCAAAAGAAATGTCAAGGTTAAAAAATGCTTTATGCATTTAAATAGTTCTCATCAAAATGTATCAGCATTTAAAGATTTACAAAAATATCTAGAAAATTTTCTTAGAAACTGAGAAAAACACAAAGTGTGACAGGAGGACAGATGGAAGGACAGGAGGATGGAAGACAGACATGAAAAGCACTATATGCCCCTGTCAAATTCATGGCAGGGTATATTCTTATGACATTATTTGAGATAAACACATTAATTAAAGTGATTGGATTGTAGAGTCACACAAGTTACTATGTTTGTGTGGGGGAGGATGCTACGTTGGACAATGTGGCTAAATACATCACCAAAGTGTGGAAAAGAGGAGCCCAGACATCATTCTCTCTGTTATATCCAGTCTCAGTCATTTCAGGAAGTGGAAGAATCAGCAGGAAGTGGAAGATTTCCAGACAGGTTTGATTCAGGTCAGAAGGGCAAAGGTCACAGGCTAAAGGTTAAAGTTTATAAGAATTAGACTTTCTATATCTTGGAACAGATGGTTAGAGAAAGTGGACCGGGTAATCTCATTAAAGCACTTTTTACGAAGCTTTTATCTGCCAATTCATGTATACTTTTAATGTAAAATTGTACATTTTCACTTGTATCTTATTCTTATTTTGTTTGGGAAGTCCTGCCAGCACAATTAAAGATGGATGGATTTGTAAAATAAATTAAATATACTTGAGTAACAAAATTATATAAAAGTTACAACTTTGCACTGCTTTGGTCATAAATTCTAAACTTTTAGCTGTTTGCATTGCAGGCTATGAACTCTACCAATATGTGGGTCTTGACAAATGGTTTAGATGGAGGAATCGCTAAAATAGTTGGGGATGCTGTTCGTTTTGAGAGAGAGAGGCGGTCTATTTTGATGACTCGAGCTCAGAACCCCTATGTAAAGCTTCACAAGAAAGAGGATGTAGAGGAACTGCCTAAATTGACCGTGATGGGAATCGTTCCTAAACTACAGCTCAAGTGTGTGGCCGGGACTGAGGGATTGGTCAGTAATCCATTAAATAAACATGGGATTTATAGGTTCCTCAGGAGCCTGTCCACATCATTTTTTATGAAAGAAAATAAATTTTTGTCTTGGGGGAAAAAATTTAAGTTTTTGAATCCCCATATCATTTTTCTCAGACTGTATCCATACAGTTTGAAACCAAAAAAAGTATAACACAACATTTACAAGTCTATCAAAATTTGCAGTGTTGAATGATTTTGACTTTTTGCTGATAAGGTGGTCAGTTAAACCATGCAAAATGATATGATTGATTTGTAAGAAGTCTACTTTGTGGTACTCATTAAATGTTAATATGATTATGATTAAAACATCTGTTAAAAAATAACATCTTTGCAAACTTGAGCCATTATTAATGTGTTTTATATAATCTTAATAATTTCAGCATGACTCTATCATTTCACTTAAAAAAACGGGTACAAAAGAAGCAATCGAGTTGAATGGAGAACACTCTCATTTTATCATAATGGATGAGAATACTGATCTAAGGGAACTGGAGGGCTTTAGACTCAGAATCGAGGAGAGACTTCTGATCCCCATAGGGAGGGGCACAAGATACAGAAAAATCAAAATGTTTGATCCCTCCCTTGGTAGGTTGCATAATTTTTTAGCTAATCTGAGTTTAAAGATCAATTAAGCTTTTCTAATCACCAGTTGTCCGTCGTCCATCCATCTGTGGTAGTGTAAAGCCAAAGTTACTCAGGTGAGCATTGTGGTCCATGAGTCTCTTGTTTTGAAGTTGCAGCTCAATGTTTTAAAGTATTGATTGCAGCAGACTTGGGATATGTGTATATCATGTAAAGGTTGTTCCCACATACTAGTTAAATGAAGTTACAGTATTTCACTTTTGAAATTTGACTAAAGAAATTATGGATATACATGTAGTGAAGTAAATTCACAGGTCCCCAGGATTTCAATACAATCAAGTTTTACTGTAATGGTTTTGGAAAAATATTCCCATGAAATACATATATTTATGTGCATGTATATTGTTCTATATTTTTTAAACTTGTGTTCATTATTTTAATTTTTTCATTTAATTTTGGGTTTTACAGATGCAGGATCTAACACAGAAAACATAACTCTGATCACCAGCACCAGTACCCCCATGGTGGGCCTCCTGATACAGGGTGGACCATTAGATATTGACCATGTGGTGGACCTTCTCCGGAGAAAAGTTCCTGTTCTGGTTCTACAGGGAACTGGACTGGGAGCCGATCTTATAGCATTTGTGTACTTTGAAAAAATTCACCAGTAAGCTCACTTTTTTGTTTATAGCCTTGATAAATTCATCAGTTTGCAATTAGATGTGTGTTTCTTAAGCCATATTTATAAATATTAATTTCTTTAATAGCCAAGGTGATGAGTATGAGTCTTTTGTGAAAACTGAGTTAATTAAGAGAATGATGAATTGTTATCCAAAGGATTTTGTGGACAATGAGCTGGCCCGGAATCAGTGTAGAGACAAAATACTGGAGTGTGTAAATCTTGCCCACCAGGTTTGTCTCCAAATTGTTTGCCAAGTTGTTTTCATGAAATAGAAATACATGTATATGATACAGTGATACATTTTCAATGTTTTGCAGAAATAATGATTATTTTATTACATTTAATATTGTAGGAGAATGGGAGGTTTCTAACAATTTTGGATATAAATGCTGATCCCACTGGACTTAAGAACTTGGACAAATACATCTTACTCACTTTGTTTGAATGTGGGTTCAAGCTTGTGGCATTGATTTTTGGTAGAATATTGTACAGAATAATATCAATAATTTGAGAGAACTATTGCACAAAAAAGCACTTAACCCTTTCTCTTAGAGTATTTGTTTTATACCATCTTGCACCATTACATTAAATCTGAGGAAAATTCAAAGAAATATTAATATTGAATGGGTTTTCTGAATTTTTTTTTCATAAATCAGCCATTTGATTCTCTCCCTCAGCTCAAGGGTCGAAGACAGGAAGTGAGTTTCAGGAACAGTTCCAATCTGATCTCAAGTTGACCTTACACTGGAATAGACCTGATCTGGCAGAGTCTCAGATTTTTGAGAAGTATGATTGGACAAGCATTAAGGTATAGATGTTTATTAGTGACATTACATTCAAACCATTGCTTAAAATCCAAGTACTAGAAGTATTTCAAAAGTAAGTTACAAAGAAGTGAATGTTAATTTACAGCTTTTGGTTATACAATAAAGTTTATCGTTTGTTTTACAGATAACACCCGAGCTGTTTGATAAGGCTTTGCTGAAGAGAGGGAGAGAGAGGTTTGTGGAGATATTCCTGAAGAGGGAAACAATTGTCCTACATGAGTATGTCAACTATAAAAAGCTTCTGGACTTGTTCAACAACCTGGACATGCCTGATTTTTTCTGTCAAGTCTGTCTAGAAGGAGTTCTGGCCAAATCTCCAGTGAGTTACGACATTTATTTAGTTTTTTCATTATATTGGATAAACATGATGCTTGTTAATTTTTTCTCTTTAACCCATTGAATGGTCTTCTCAAAATTAATACAAAGGTGAAGTATGAAAGCCTTAGCACCAACTGATTAAAAGTTATGACCAAGGTTAAAGTGTGATAATTAGGGCCCTGCAAGGATTTGTGGGTGCCCTATAGTAATCACTCTGTCTGTCCGTCTGTCTGTCCGTCTGTCATTCTTCCTTCCACAAATTTTCTGTTTTTTCCTAATAACTTTTTTTATGGTAGCCCAATTAAGATCAAATTTGGTATGGTAGTTCAGTAGGCAAAAGACATATTTTGATGCTAAATTTGTTTCTCTATGTCCTCTGGTTTGGAGCTGGGGTGGTGGGGTAGATTCCTTAACTTTATATAAGAATGAATGGGCAAAGAGAGGTAACTTCTGAAAATGTTCCCATTGTAAACTGAATACTGCAATGAATGAGTCCCTTGGGAGTAATTAGCTTTCCTCCTGAAGAAAATCCAAAGCATTATCTTTACCTGTCACATTGAGATTAATTACCACCTCTGTCTACAAATGAAGTTTGTTTTGAAGTTAAGTCCATTTAAGTGGATTGAAGTATAAATGTTTTTACTTTTAAAATTTTTGTTGAAATACCCTACACAATGAGTTCATTGAATTCTTAAAGCAATAAATAGATTAAAGAAGATATATATTTTTTTTATTTTTATTTATTTTTTTCTTGCTTCATGTAAATTCAAGAATATTATTGATTTTTAAGGTAGTAGGATAAAAACCTCATTCTATCATTACTGAAAAAGTTCTTATTATAAATTCAGAAGAAAATGATGAGAGAGAAGGACAATTAATCCCTTGGGATTAATTATCTAGTCTGCTGCAGAAAATTTAGAAGGCTTATCTTTATCTGTCACTTTCAGATTAATGAAAACCTTTGTCTGCAACTGCTGTTTGTTTTGAAGTTAAGGTCAAGCCTTCATGATATGTATTTGCATTCATTGGAAGGCTGGCATTTTATATAACACAAGCTGCCTTCATTATTGTTTAGATATACCGGTATATACATTTTGAGTTGTTCTTTACTGCCTTATGTAAATACAAGGATATTATTAACAAGTTTTTGGATATTCAGGAATTATCTTGAAATTTTAAGAATACAGTTGCGGTTTGTTATTTGTCATATATTTTTGAATCATTCCATAAGCTGCACCCTTATAATTCTACCCCATGGCGGGGCCCTTGCTGACTGGTCAGTTTTCTAGTGTGTGTAAAAGTGGGTCAAACTCCAAGGTCAAGGTCAAGAGGTCAAATTTGATGGTACCCAAAGAAAGGTTTTGTCACAAGGAATACACCTGCGAAATATGAAAGCCATTAACACCCACTCAAAACTTTTTGTGCAAGGTTAAAGTGTTTGTGGACAAACAGACAGGCAGATGCATTATAGGGAAAGGAGTATATACATCTACCCCCAAATCTTTGATTACTGGGGCATAAACAATGATGTAGGGAACTTACAAAAAATTGTATGGAATAGATATACAGTTATCTCTTGATCTTAACATTCATCAAGCATATATTTTTATAGTGCATGATTTTTCAGTATTTATAGATCATATTGGAAAGTGAAAAGGTAACAGCATGATTTTCAAACATAGTATATGTAGAATTTATATAAAGTAAAACTATCTATGAATTATTTTAACACATGTTTTAATGCTTAGTATTCTTTTACCTTTTAGCCATGGTGAGAGACCTACTCATTTCATATGTAATAGGTGTTTGTTGTATTTAATACACATAGCCAGAATTCTGTTTATTTATAACTGGATGGGCTCATTTGTAGTGAGAATGATTAATATGTAAACTATTGACCTATTAGGCTCTACCAAACTTTGTATGGATGAAGCAACTTGAATATTTACTGCCCTATACTGTAAATCACTTTTTATTCGTGAGAACTTTATTTTCGCGTAATTACGCGAGACGGTATGCTCGCGAAAAATTCATTCTCGCGTTTAATAGAATTCCGTAAGATTATATAGAGCGATGACCAAAGTTTGTGAAAATTTGGTCTCGCTTATAAAGAGTCAATGACTATCTCGCGAAAATAAGGTGTCGCGAAAATTATGTGATCTACAGTACTTATGCTAAATGCTTTGGAAGTTATCTATGACTATAATTAATGAATTTTCTAAGATTTGGTTGGGTTCAAGTTTTTGTATTATTAAGTTTTCGATCCTTTCCCAAGTAATGCTTAGAGATAACAAAAACCTATCTTGCATTCTGAATCATAATTGAAAAACTGTTTTAATAGTTATGTCTCTTTTTATTTCAACTGAGCTGAAAGCTTAAGTGAGCTTTCTGATCACAGGTTGTATGTCACCCTTCTGTCTGCCTGTATGTAGACTTTTCACATTCTCAACATCATCTCAAGAACCACTGGGTCAATTTTAACCAAACTTGGTATAAAGTATCCTTAGGTGATTTTTCATGTAAAACAAAAAGTCACATAACTGAAACATACAAGGGTTACTGTTAAAAGTTCTATTGATTTTCACCAGAGATGGCACCCAAAATATATATATTTTTAAAATGTGGCAATATGCAATTCTATGTCCAATGACATAATCTAAGTTTGGGTTTTTCCTTTCCAGTGCTTCTTACACCTTTATATGATGATCATGCATCGTTTTAAATATTCCCCTAACAGGCCTAATTAATAGGAGGTGTATCTTTTGTTGTATTTATGTATTCATGTTCATTATATATTCATGGCACATATAATGTTCATCATCTTAGTTTTCAAAGCCAGAAAATATAAGTCTTGATTAATGCCTTCACCATGTATTTGAGTGTTAAATTGTCAATGTGTTTTGTAGGGAATGAGTTATCCTGTAGACAAGGACTTTGTGATAGGGAAGAAATGTGACCTGAATTACCTTCTGTATAAACTGACCAGTCTGGAAGCTCTTGTGTCCTCCAAGGACCTCTCTATGAACTCTACTGGACAGTTTGTGTGTGACAAACCTACTGCTGAAAGGAAGGTCTGTAAATAGATTCCTGTTTTTAACATGTTAAAAAACACGTATTAAAAGGATCCAAATTTAAAATACCTAAGCAAGATAGCATGGTAGAAGACTTTAAAGAACTTGATAGATAAATGAAAGTTAAAAGATATTGCATATAGTTAGAGTACAGTTTTATTTCAAATAGATGTAAAGAAAATCTCTTTGATTAGATTTAGATTTGATGTAGGATATAAGTGATTACATTGAACGTTATGTTTGAAGGCCTTGAATGCCCTGATTTACTGGTCAGTTTTGACCTTTAACCCCTCACTGACCAGAGTTCTATGGAGGCGGTCTGACCAGCCGATGGTAATGGCTCTTGTAATCAGTATGATCTGGCATACACTGGCCATAAAATGGTGTAGCAGAGATCTGGACATCAAACGACAGCTCAAGGATGCTGCTATGTAAATACTTACTCTTTATTCAGAATATGACATTGTAGACCAATAATAATTCTGTTATGTACATACACATAACTCACATTTTCTTTTGGAGAACTTGACAATAAAAGGACATCACGATTTATTTTTCCTTTTATAACTTGAGAACTATTATTTGTTAGTAAGGCCCTTAAAGGAAATCACAGGATTTGTCTGTCATGACATACTAAATATCCCGTTACACTTCTTTTTAACT
>NW_026932261.1:0-15000 GCF_032062105.1 Saccostrea cuccullata | reverse complement strand
GAAAACTTCCTGAAATGTGCTGAATTCAATAAATTGTACGAAAAATATAAGTTAACAGAAAATATTATAGTTCCAGAGCAGTGTATTCACAATTTCTGTTTTTATGATGTCACAATCTAGTCCGATTTTACATCCTTTTTCAGAAAGAGGACAAAATGGACAAAATTTCAACAATTTAAGCTTTAGAATTTATAGAGCGCATGTGTGTTCAGGAACAATATTGACATATTTCATTGATATTATCATTCTACACATTATATGAAAATATTAATCCTGAACACACATGCGCTCGATGACTTAATTTTAAAATATCGACGAAATATGTACATTTTTCTGCAAAATTCATAAAAAACTGAAATTTACGTCATATTTGTGACGTCATTACGTACATATGACGTCATTACTTATGAAATTATTCAGTGCTTTGAAGTCAGCATATACTCCCCTGTTTAAGGACTTAATTAAATATTACTCCATCAAAGTTTGATTTTGGGGGGCAAATGTTGGTTAATACCGCATATAGTTCTTTGCGTCCGATGCTGGATTTTAATTACATTTTCATGAAGAAGAACTAGTTTAAATTTTTTGTATAGGTTTATTTCAAAGTATCAGATTTAAATTGCTTAAATATTTTCATTTTTGGAATGTACACTTTTTGTTGGTTCATTGTGTGACTTTGCCTTACTTAAAGACAACATTCGTTGAGGTGAGCTCTGTAATCTCTGATTACCTATGTTTTCATTGATAATTTAATTTTGACAAGGTTCTACCTTTCTTTCTGTCAAATTTCAGGAATACAAAGAGATGAAGATTTTCTGGACAGTGATAGAGATATGCCTGATTGGTTCCTTTCTGATCGTGATCGGACTGGTCCGAATCATACCAAAGTTCATCCCCTTCATCAAGTACACCACGGCTAAATTTGTAATGAGTTTGGGCCTCCTATACTTCTACTACAGGTTACTGAGTGTTTTCCTTCCCATCAGCCCTGTACTTGGACCGATGATGATCAACTTTAGAATAATGGTATGCATAAAAACCTGTGTACTAACAATCTGGTCTTTTTAAGAATAAGAGCATTATATCTGACACCTTTGTCTCCAGTTTTTGAGTTGATTGACCCAAAATCTCAATTTTCTCTGGAATTTTTTGATTTTTCGATGGAACTGGTCAAAGACCAGAAGAGTTTATGCAATGGCAAATTGGCACCTTCTGTCTGTCTGTAAATATATTTAGGTCACCTGAGTCACCCCAGGGTCAGGGGTTCTGATGTTAGGGCGGGGCTCTATTGATTATATAGTAAAAATGCATTAATTCTATGAAAATCTTCTTCTCTGCTCCTGAGTATTAGATAAACTAACTAAGTACATAGTTATGATGAGCAAGAATGCCTCTTCCAAAATTTTGAATTTTATGACCCCAGGGTCAAGGATTCTTATGTTAGGGCGGGGCTCTATTGATTATAGTGAAAATATATTAAATCTTTGAAAATCTTCTTCTCTGCTCCTGGGTATTAAGCAGATGAACTACCTTTATAGCTATTATGAGCAAGGGCCCTTCTTCCAGAATTGTGAATTTCAAGGCCTCTGGGTCAGGGGTACCACAGAGAGAGGGGGCTCTACTTTTATACTGAAAATGAATTAATTGTATTAAATCTGCTCCTTGGTATAAATCAAACATTTTTGATAAGCAAGGATGCCTTTTCCAAAATTGTGACATGTATGGGGTTCATGTGTGGTATGGGGTACTACTGATTATTGCTGAATATTACTGATTAGTTGAAATGCATTTTTAGCTCTTCTGAGCCAAAGGCTCAAAGAGCTAATGCTATGGCCATTTGTGCGGTGTGCGTAAACTTTTTAGAATATGGGCCATAACTCAAGAACCTCTTGGCCAACCAGTACCAAATTTGTCACAGGGTATCCTTGACCCAAGGGCTACCATTTATACTAAAATAAGGGTTGAGACCTTTAAACAAGGGGAGATAATCAGGAAAACAAAACCAAAAGTACTGGTTGCTAAAAAATCTTCTTCTCCATAACCACCAGGCAGATTTTCACCATACTTACATACAAGGATCAGGATATGTCAAAGATTAAAATTTGCACGGGGAATTACCCTGGGGCAAAGGGCGTGGTCTCAAGGTCACTTCAAAGTTGACCTAAATTTACAATTAATAAAAACGTGTATATTTTGCTTACTATAAGGACTAGGATCATCAAATCTTGTAAGTTGATGCATCTTACAACTTTACATCATGTTAACTCAAAAGTAGGTCACGGTGACCTACTTTTTGAATTTTGCAGAGATTTGTTTTCAAATTGATTTGAAGGCATATTTTGGACACTTTAAGGCCTATGATCATCAAACTTTTTTAGTTGATGCATCTTGGGTCCTTGAGCAATGTCAACTTAAAATTAGGTCACCTTGACCTACTTTTTTAACTTTATGACTTATCTTTTTAAAAACATTAAATCCCATTATTTCAGACACTGGGAGGTTTAGAATCATCAAATCTTGTACTTTGATGCATCTTGGGACCTTGAAACATATTTATGAAAAAGTAGGTCACTGACCTACTTTTTGAATTTTGTTGACATTTGTTTTCAAATTGTTTAAAAACGCATATTTTGATTACCTTCAGACCTACGATCATCAAACTTGGTCAGTAGATGCATCTTGGGTCTTTAAAAAATGTCGACCAAAAAGTAGGTCACGATGACCTACTTTTGAATATCTCAGGTACTTATTGGCTTAGAATCATCAAATTTTGTCAGTTTAGGCATTTTGGGTTTTTGGATAACGTCAACCAAAAAGTAGGTCACCGTGACCTACTTTTGACATTTGATGGCTATATTTAATTATCTCTGGTACTAAATGGCTTAGAATCGTCAAACTTTATCAGTTGATGCATCTTGGGTTTTCAGAGAATGTTGTCCAAAAAGTAGGTCATGGTGACCTACTTTTGAATATCTCAGGTACTGATTTAATTAGAATCATCAGTCTTTGTCAATTAATGTATCTTAAGTCCTCAGAAATTTCAAATCAAAAGGTAGGTCACTGTGACCTACTTATGGTATTTTATAATTATATTATGATATCTTCAGTCTTAACTGGCTAGATATTATCAAACTTTGTAAGTTGATGCATTTTGGGTCTTATGATACTAATAGAGTTGGAGGCTTCCAATAGAAGTGATAGATTGTACAATTTATCAGAAGAGCGATTCAAGGCCCTTGGGCCTCTTGTTATTCCTCTACCCTGCCTATGGGTATTAAGTAACCAAACTAATTGCTAAGTGTATAGTTATGATGAGCAATGGTGCCTTTTTCAAAATTGTGAATGCCAAGGTGTCTAGTTTAAAACATGAACCAAACTCAATCATTTGAAAGTTGTTGCATGATGCTCAGGTGACCTATAAGGCCCATGGGCCTCTTGTTTTCTTTACACTTCTCAGTCATCTTTATAGTCCAATATGAGATAGGGAATCCAGGAGAAATGTGAAATACAACTCACCTGTGAATGAATGCATTTTGATTTTTTCCAGATGAAGAAGGACTTTGTGACTTGGTTAAGGATGTTCCTTATGTTTATGATTGCGGGGGGTATCACCATTCAGGCCACGCTGTACCCGAACTTCCCGGCATCAGAGGAAGGCATTGTCAATGCTCTCAGCAGGGCCTTCTTCGGAATGTTCCTCACGAAAATTGATGACCTTGACAGTATGTTTGATTGCATATAATCTAGATATTTTAAAATTTGAGGTAAGCTTAAATTACTTTGTTAACACGTTCATGCCCTGCCATAAATATGGCTCATGGGTTAAGGAATGTTCAGACTTTGAACCAATTTTCTAGGTCAAAAGTCAAGGATATAGCAGATTTCATTGATAAATCCTTCTTATGATTTTAAAAATTACAGGTAATGAACGGTGCGAGAACTTCTATGCCAACCAAACAAGAGAAGTATGCTACAGTAAGTTTTGTTTACTGTTGTCTGAAATGTAGGAATCCAATTAAGTGTACACATAATTCTGTGAATGGAAGTATTTTTGACTTCAGAAATTTTATATATTCTGATAAACACTTTACAATTCATTATCGACCACTTATTGCTTGATATTTCATGTTTCAGATGCTGCTGCTTCATTTTGGAATAGAAATACAAGTATGTCAGATAAATGTTTATTTTACACTAAAGCAAGTACTTGAGATCTATGATTTCTATAGTTTTTTGTTTGAATTGTAGGTCAGATTAGGTTTCATCCAGAGTTTGCTGAGTGTCCATATCGTAGCTTTGGTGGTTACGCGATGGTGATCCAGTATCTCGTCATTACGAAACTCATCCTTCTAACTCTCCTCTACGCTATGTTCAGGTATGAACTCGCACCCAAATTTAAGTTTTTGTTTAATTATTCATAATGATGACCTCTCCAAGGTCGGCTCTGTGCTTGATTTTCAAGCACCAGCTTCACTAACAAGAAAAAACTTCTGTACCTTCCCGGAAGGCAGCATGTGTATGTTTGTATGTTTAATACTACAATATACATGTATATATATAGAATTTCTTTGCAAGATTTGAAAAGGAAACATCACCAAATTTATTTCAAATGCATACTACCTACTCTTAGTTTTGCATTAATAGTAGGAATATATACCAGTAGTAAAATTTTTACTGTAGCGACACATAATTGCTGGAATATACATGTATGAAAGTGTATTACCTTTAGGGTTTCTTTCATCTGATATTGCATGCTTTATTGACAGAGTAAACAGATACTTTTAAACATGATTAAATTTTTTGAATTTCAAAGAGTCACCTTTATGGTTTTATAATTTTTTTTTTTTTTTTTTTTTTTATTGCCCCATCACATGTCCAAGTATATAATAGTGCCAGGGTTGGGGCCCTGGGTTCACTAAGTAACATACATAATACACATATATATTACACAATCATAATGTGACAGGACATTTTTTTCACATATCATTCACACGCCTTTCGCTACATAACATGCATATGATTATATTTATAATAATATTTAACAACTGAAATCTTAATATAATCAGTGAAAAGTTGATGTACATCTGTAACTGCATTGTTTTTTCAAAAATATTAATCATATTAAAACATTATCAAATTCCATCGTTTTTTAAAACTGTCCATTTCCCCATTTTTCTTATAAATATATTTTTCACAATTAAAATAATACATAACCTCTTGTTTGACCCTCTCAAAAGATGGTACACATTTTTTGCATCTATTTCTATAAATATGCTTTTTTATTATACATACTACTAAATTAAATATATTGTTATATTTATAATGTTTTCCCAACAAAACATCAACTTTGTTTAGAGATATATCAACTCCAAACTGTTCTTTCATCCAATCCAGTACATTTTCCCAAATTTCTGCAACACACTCGCATTCCCAAAAAAGATGACAAAGTGTCTCTGGGTGTTTCTTACAAAAACTACATAAATCTGAGTCAGTAACACCAATTTTGTGTAAATATGTATTTGTAGCTAAAATTCTATGTACAATTCTATAGTGGACCATCTTAACTGTATATCATTTGTTATGTTAAAAAACAGAATGTTTTGTTTTTTCCACCAAAATTCATCAACATTAAGTTCTAAAATGTTTTCCCATCTCATTTCACTTTTTGGTTTTTTGTATTTCTGACTAATAACAACATCATAGAAATCTCTTGCACCTTGTTTGCTTTTTGTTATTGTTTGTAAGAATTTTGGGAAGAAAGGTTGATTTCTTTGAATTATATTATGATCATAATTCAACTGTAATTTTCTAATACAATTTGTTATGCCTAAAAACATTGTAAAAGGTGTTTTTAAATCATATTGTTTACAAAAGTCTTGGTATCCTAACAAAGTCCCATTTGTATCATAAAAATCAAAAACAAATTGTATACCTTGTCTCAGCCATGACTTATAACAAACACTTCTGTTGTTTATACATATTGATGGATTATACCATATGGGACTTAAAATAGATGTTTGATCATCAATACATAATCTCAAATCCAACAATGCTGAAAAAACATCATTCCAGAAAACATTTTCCGTATCTTTCTTAAGTTTTTTTGAAAAATCCCTACCATAGATAACTAAATATTTAATGTCAGGAATTAAATCTTTTAGCAATTCTTTCCAGGCTGATTTACATGAACTATCAAACAATCTGCGAATCCATGTAATTTTTAAACTTTTACAAAATGAATCAAGACATGTCATTCTCATACCACCGTTTTCATAACTTTGGCATATAATATTTTTAGCCACCCTAGCCGTTTTGGTATTCCAGATATAATGAAAAAATATAGCTTCAATTTCTTTGAGTTTTTCTTTAGAAGGGCTCGGTAAACTAATTAATAAGTGACTAAATTTAGGTAAAAGCAAGGTTTTTACTACTGTTATACGACCTGCCGTTGATAAATGTCTTCTAGACCATGATGATATAAGCTTTTTGATAGAGTCAATCTTTGGCAAAAAATTCAAATCAAACATAGTGTTTGTGTCTAGATCTACACAGTATGCTATACCTAACACTGTAAATGGTTCCTGTGACCACATCAAGTTTTGATATTTATCACACAAGTTATCATCAGTATGAACAGTAGATCCAATCCTAATACATTGAGTTTTATCATAATTTGGCTTCAGTCCAGAGAATTTGGAATACTGATTGACTAAAGACAAAGCTGATCTAATTGAGTCTTCTGAACCATCCATTAATAAAACTGTATCATCAGCATATTGTAGTAGTTTATATTCTTTATCTTCAATAACAATGCTCTTTATTAATTTATTATTTCTAATCATAATTCCCATTATTTCTGCACATAGTAGGAACAAGTAAGGTGAAATTGGGTTTTATAATGGTTATTGTATTTTTAGCTCTTCTGAGCCAAAGGCTCAAAGAGCTAATGCTATGGCCATTTGTGCGGTGTGTGGTGTGCGTCGTGCGGTGTGCGTTAACTTTTTAGAATATGGGCCATAACTCAAGAACCCCTTGGCCAATCAGTGTCAAATTTGTCACAGGGTATCCTTGGCCCAAGGGCTACCATTTATACTAAAATAAGGGTTGGGACCCTAAAACAAGGGGAGATAATCAGGAAAATAAAACCAAAAGTGCTGGTTGCTAAAAAATCTTCTTCTCCAGAACCACCAGGCAGATTTTCACCAAACTTACATACAAGGATCAAGATATGTTGAAGATTAAAAATTGTTCAAGGCATGACCCTGGGGCAAAGGGCGTGGTCTCAAGGTCACTTTAAAGTTGACCTAAATTTACAATTAATAAAAATGTTTATATTTTGCTTACTATAAGGACTAGGATCATCAAATCTTGTAAGTTGATGCATCTTAGGACTTCACATCATGTTAACTCAAAAGTAGGTGACGGTGACCTACTTTTTTAATTTTGCTGGCATTTGATTTCAAATTGATTTGAAGGCATATTTTGGACACTTTAAGGCCTATGATCATCAAACTTAGTCAGTTGATGCATCTTGGGTCCTTGAACAATGTCAACTTAAAAGTAGGTCACCGTGACCTACTTTTTGAATTTTATTACTTATCCTTTTTAAAACATTTAATCCTATTATTTCAGGCACTGAAAGGGTTAGAATCATCAAATCTTGTAATTTGCTGCATCTTGGGACCTTAAAACATATTTAAGAAAAAGTAGGTCACTCTGACCTCTTTTTAGAATTTTGCAGGCATTTGTTTTCAAATTGTTAAAAAGGCATATTTTGATTACCTTCAGACCTACGATCATCAAACTTGGTCAGGAGATGCATCTTGAGACTCTAAAATGTCAGCCAAAATGTAGGTCGCGGTGACCTACTTTTGACATTTTATGGCTATATTTAAGTATCTTAGGTACTTATTGGCTTAGAATCATCAAACTTTGTCAGTTGATGCATCTTGGGTTTTTGGAGAATGTCGACCACAAAGTAGGTCACAGTGACCTACTTTTGACATTTTATGGCTATATTTATGTATCTCTAGTACTTATCCATTTAGAATCATCATACTTTGTCAGTTGATGCATCTTGGGTTTTCAAAGAATTTAGACAAAAAGTAGGTCACGGTGAACCTACTTTTGAAATCTCAGATATTTATTGGCTTAGAATTATCAAACTTGGTCAGCAGATGCATCTTGGGACTTTAAAAAATGTCAACCAAAATGTAGGTCACGATGACCTACTTTCAATATTTTATGACTATATTTAAGTACCTCTGGTACTTATTGGCTTAGAATCATCAAACTTTGTCAGTTGATGCATCTTGGGTTTTCCGAGAATGTCGACCAAAAAAGGTCACAGTGACTTACTTTTGACATTTTATGGCTATATTTATGTATCTCTAGTACTTAGCGGTTTAGAATCATCATACTTTGTCAGTTGATGCCTCTTGGGTTTTCGGAGAATGTCGACCAAAAAGTAGGTCACAGTGACCTACTTTTGAATATCTTAGATATTTATTGGCTTAAAATTATCAAACTTGGTCAGCAGATGCATCTTGGAATTCTAAAAAATGTCAACCAAAATTTAGGTCACAGTGACCTACTTTCGAATTTAATGACTATATTTAGGTATTTACTGGGACTTATGGGTTTAGAATCATCATACTTTGTCAGTTGATGCATCTTGGGTTTTCGGAGAATGTCGACCACAAAGTAGGTCACAGTGACCTACTTTTGAATATCTCAGGTATTTATTGGCTTAGAATTATCAAACTTAGTCAGTAGATGCATCTTGGGACTCTGAAAAATGTCGACTAAAATGTAGGTCACGATGACTTACTTTGACATTTTATGGCTATATTTAAGTATCTTAGGTATTTATTGGCTTAGAATAATCAAACTTTGTCAGTTGATGCATCTTGGATTTTCCAAGAATGTAGACCAAAAAGTAGTCCTAATTGGCTAAGAATCATCAAACTTTGTCAGGTGATGCAACTTGGGTCTTATGATACTTTAGGGTTAGAGGCTTCAAATACAAGTGATAGGTTGTACAATTTATCAGAAGAGCGATTCAAGGCCCTTGGGCCTCTTGTAGTGTAACCAATGCCAAGGTTCAGCAGGAATCAGAGGAAATCTGGAAGTACCAGGTGTACAGCATCATTGTGGACTTTGAGACTCGTCTGAGGTTGCCTGCTCCATTTAATTTCATCAGTTACATCATCATGATGTTTGAGTTCATCTTTGATAAACTCAAACTGTGCCTAAAGAAATGCTGTCGATCCTCATGCTGTAGGAAGAAAAAGGACCGAGTGGTAAAATTCTATTATTTACTTTTATTCTCTTTGGATATCAGCAATTTGACCATAAGACCTTGAACTTAGAGTTTGACCTTTTGTGAAACTGTAATCCAGGTCATAACTTCTGAATAGTTGATGCCAAGATTTTCATACATTGCACATTGTATTTCATTTACATTCCTCATGATATAACCTCTCCTTGGGTAATAACATTTTTTTTTCCTTTTCACCTTGGAGTTGGACTTCCATTTGGGGACATCAGTGTTTTACAAATACAGATATATAGAGCATTTTTAAAGTAATCATCTATTTACTAACTCCATAAGTCTGATAAGGGTATTCGTCCTGTAGACCCTTTATGACAATTTTATTTGCTCTTGTTGGATTCTAAATAGAAGTGAGAGCTATAATTCTAAAAAAATATCTAAATAGTTCAGGAAATTGGTATTTATTTGTTTTTAAGAACATGACTTATTAGATTCTTATCATTCAAGTAAAGAAGTCAACATAACGTTTTGACTCCAATTCTAGGATGTTGACAATGTGTCTATTGTTAAAGTCAAGGACTCGACAAACTACAGCTACTGGAAAATATGTTAAAGAAACTGAATGAAGAACAGGAACAAGATGAAAGAGAGGCTGCACGACATACAATGCAAAGTCAAAGGTTAGGGAAATAATCCGTGTTAGATTTATAGTGATAAGATAATGATTAATGCTTCAGATTTGAAGGCATACACTTAAGTTGCTCTGATATTTTTAGTTCACCTCAAAGAAATGAGCTTCTGTTTTCAATTAATTTCTGTTAAAATATTTCCTATAGGCCATCGGCAAAGTAACTGTATTTTATAAACTGAAGAGTTTCAGCTATACCATGGAGTATACTTTTTGCTATCCATCCTTGAGAAAATTTTCATGCAGTTTGATTTTCTGTTATATGATTGACCCGCAAGTTATTCAACATTGTCCGCAAGTTATTCAACATTGAAGAGTTCCACAAAGATATACCTAGGGGTATAAAATTTACTAACCAACTCTTACAAATACTTTTAGTACACATTGATATATTAAAAACACCTATCAGCTGGCTCTGAGTGGGATAGCAGACCTGTTTACTCTTACGATTTCGCCGTATTTTATACGGATTTTTAGTCCAAATTACGTCTCACGTTTTGCTATTATGAATATACGGAAATCCGAAATACAGTTGTTCGGAATTCAGCAGCTGTATTTCTTTAGGATCTATCTCAATTTCACGCTTTTAAATGACTTTAAAAAGAATTTAAAATTTCAAACGCAGAGGTGTTATCAGGGTGCCCAAATGCTGTGGTATAATATGACAACGACCAAGTTATTAAACCATATTTTAGCAATCAGAAAAGCCGTTGTTCTCCATTTATATATGTAAAATCGATGGAAAATGAAATCTTACTGGCAAATGCCAAATCTCACGGACAAATCTAAACAAAAATACTGAGAGACAACGATATGGGTAAACAGGTCTGGGATAGCGATTTCATCAAATCCTTAACAGGAACTATAAGTCCAAGGTTTGATAAAAGAGCTATCCAATGCAAGTTCATAGTTAACCATGCTTTCATTGGTGATGTATCTAGGGATGTTTACAACCAATTGCAAAACAGTTAAACTGGATTGCTGGATGAATGACTAGCTTTTAGAGAAGATCCATTCCCAAGTACATCAAAAATATCAAAAAGCCTTAAGGTGGCCAGACTGGCATGGTTGCTGCAATCTAGGGATGCCTTCAGCTGCTTGATCTCTCCTATATTTCTGGATATATTAGTGACAAGATTGTAATTTTTTTTAAAGCAAGTCCATTCTTAAGTAAATAAAAATCCTAGAAGTACCAGATTTACATGAGTGATGATCATAAGAATACAGAACCAGGCCTGCTGAAGTTACTGACATTTTTCAGATGAATGATCAGGTTAGTTTGTTGGAGCAGGTCCATTACAAAGTTACTCTGCGACCATTGTTGTGAAGCGCATTACCAGAACATTTTCATAGAGGTCAAGGTTGTAAATTTTGATTACCTAAATTTTGTATAATGTAATTATGTTGTTTAAATTGTAGAATAGAACAGCTGGTAACACAATCCAAACTACAGAGGGAATTTAATGACAGAATGACGGAGCAGATGTCAAATCTGGAGAGACAGTTGATTGCCTGTAGCTTAGCTTTGGAGCAGATTGCCCACAAAATAGATACAATTGGTCAGTATTATCCTTACACATATGGAGTTTTTGTAATCTGTGAACACTAAAGAAAATTCCCAGTAAAATTACTGGGAACCAAATTCATGCAGGAAATCTCTTTTTTATTCAAAGACTTTATTAATACTGTAGATCACTTAACTTTCGCGACACCTTATTTTCGCGAGAAAGTCATTGACTCTTTATTAGCGAGACAAAATTTTCACGAATTTTGGTCATTGCTCTGTATCATCTTAAGGAATTTTAATCGCGAGAATGAAATTTTCGCGAGCATTCCGTCTC
The DNA here is from genome assembly GCF_032062105.1 of Saccostrea cuccullata. Classification (NCBI taxonomy): domain Eukaryota; kingdom Metazoa; phylum Mollusca; class Bivalvia; order Ostreida; family Ostreidae; genus Saccostrea; species Saccostrea cuccullata. The sequence goes on along the minus strand of NW_026932261.1, from coordinate 3,197 downwards.
ACGTAATTATGCGAAAATAAAGTTCTCACGAATAAAAAGTGATTTACAGTATCTTAATTTGGTGTAATATTTCCAGAATTAACTTGAAGGTTTACACATTTTGTTTGCTCACCTGGGTTATAAGCTTAAGTGAACTTTTCTGTTCATCATTTTTCTGTTGTCCATCTGTCAAGTTGTTAACTTTTCACATCTCTTGCTCTGATGAGCAAAAGGCACAGAGAACTAATGCTATGGCCATTCTACTTGTGCAACTTTTCTGAAATGTGAGTCATGTTTCAAGTACTGGACAGCAATGTTTGTCAAAATTTGTCACAGATTCTTCTACCTCTTGTTTGTATGTTTCTGCAGATCCCCAGGCCCGTCCAGAATTAGAGACTGCCACCTCCCTACACATAGCTAGTCGTCAGTCTCCGTATCCCAACACCAAGATACAGAGATTTCCTGTCTTTGACAAGTATGTCAATTGGGAAGTAGGTATCATCTTCCACAAACTTACATTCTTTTGTTAGAGGCATCTGAAGGTGATATATTGTTACATGTTAAATATTTTATACAGGAACCTTATCCTACCTATGATCCTGTCCTGTACACCAAACCTGTGGATGAATACAGAGAATCAATACAGAGTCTGGTAGATCCTGATTTTATAGAGTAAGTATAGATGATGATTAAACTAGACTAATATTAGGCTTCTCTGGGATGAAGGATTCATTAACATTAAAAAGCTTAAAACAGTCTAGATTAATAATGATAACTAAGAGATTTTTAATGGTAAAAATGGCATTATTTTTCTTTATATAAACATATATTTCTCAAAATAACCTAGCACATATCAGCTTTAAAATATTCATGACAGGAAAAGTTATTTGATTTACCTTACTTTTTCTTTTATGTTGATATTTCTTTAGGATCAGACAGCGTGTGGAAAGCAGCAGCCAGAGTCAGGAGGAGAGAACCAGTATACTTTCAGCGTATGGGTACCAGAAACCCCTGTGGAATCTGTCAGCTACATATGTTATTAATGAGACTAACATAGAAATCAACAGAGTATCTTGGATCACAAAGGATGGTTTACCAATAAGATATGAGCTTGACTCATCCAACATGCCAATGTAAGACTCTTCAATTACTGGTTTAAGTTCAAAAGTCTTGTAATATCAAGACTACAACAGATAATTGTGTATAGGCCCTAGGGTGAGATGATATTAGTCGTGTTTTGAAAAATACATTACAGCTGTGAAAATCTTCATCTTTACACCAAAGCATGCATTTGGGAAGCTTTTTGCTTGATCACAATGAGTTCTTGACCCTTACCAGAATTCTAATATTCAGCATTCAGGCCCCAGTTTTGGGCATTTGCCTGAAGGAGCCGACTGTGGTTTCCATTGCGCAATATTTCAAGCATCATAGGAAAACGAAGCGTATTACTATTCTAAAGCAACTTTTTTTTGCTTAATTATTAAAATTAAACAAAATTAAGAAATTATAGATATAAAAATGTAATTACAAATTGATATAACTGATTTTTAATCGATTTTGCAATTGATATAGGTAGGTTGACGTCGTTACAGTGTTCTTGATGTTATGATAAACTGAAGCTCTTTAAGAAAAGGGTTATGAAAATGTTATTAAATAAAAAGTTATAAACATATGCTCTTGAAATTTAAAACATAGAAATTTGAGAATATCTTTATTATTTTTATTGTTTTCATATGAATCCTATGTGCCCGTCATATTTTGTAGTACTCTATTAAAACAGGAAAATTAGTTAATTTTTGGCATTTGGAGATGCCTCCTCTGGGTAACAAGACGGTAGAATTTTGTGTTTCTTACATATTATGTACAGTATAGTATTACTCATCATATATTATAGTTTGAACAAAAAATCTATTGTAGTATTTGTATAATTTGCCTTAAAGTGCTAAAAATTGGCATTTTCCTACATAATCCTATAGTAAATGTACCTGTATTTTGAGACGGTCCCTCAAAAATACCTGGACGGTAGATTTCCCAAACTTTGCATGTACACTGAAGTTTATGTAACTTATATATGGTATGAAAATACAGTTTCGCTATTGTAGTTTTCACACAATAAAACCGCAGTCAGCACCCTTAAAGTTTTAATTTTTTTTTGTTTTTAGTTTTATTACCTTTTCAGTTTCTGTCTTCTATGATAGTATATTTTAAAAATATTCACAGAAATCCCATGGGTCGTACTGGTATGAGGAAGAGGGAAGTTGAGGAGGTGGGGGCCGAATCATTGTGTGATGTTGGTCGTGTCCAGATGGAAGAGATTTCTGTCTACGGTCAGAACCAGCAGAACTTCATCACGGTGGACGGCAAAAAAGTCCTAGAAGTCGCTGTATTTCAAAAGAAGGAATCAGGGGAGTTCACTCTGCCAAGTGTAAGTTTGATGAAATTTTAATACTGCATATTATTCAAAGGGTAATACAAACTAAACTTGCAAGTGTGGGGCATCTTGGATACTTACTGTGTTTTGTTAATGTATTTTGATTTGCCCTGCTGGGAATATAAGTCCTGTTTTGATAATTCTAGTTCAGTTTTCTTTTCATAGCATAATATTATTTCCTCAATTTTAAGAAATTAAAAACTGTTTAAAAACCCACCAATAAGCATGCAAATCATAATTTTCACAAAATCACTCATTCGGTATTTCAATTATGAAGCGAAACAAATTTACATGTATAATGAAGAGCCAGGAAAGGACAATATATTTTAAAGTCAGGGAAATGAAATTCACTTAGCTGTTAGTGTCACTTCATTTGATATAAGCCTGATTAATGGTTCTGTTTTATGTAGGGTAAGGGGTATGGTGACATGTCTCTGTAATCAGCTGTCTGTAGGAAGTTTTATTGTTCTGTGTTCTGAAGGGTAAGGAGTATGGTGACATATGTCTCTGTAATCAGCTGTCTGTAGGAAGTTTTATTGTTCTGTGTTCTGTAGGGTAAGGAGTATGGTGACATGTCTCTGTAATCAGCTGTCTGTAGGAAGTTTTATTGTTCTGTGTTCTGTAGGGTAAGGGGTATGGTGACATGTCTCTCTACTCAGCTGTCTGTAGAAAGTTTTATTGTTCTGTGTTCTGTAGGGTAAGGAGTATGGTGACATGTCTCTGTAATCAGGGTGTCTGTAGGAAGTTTTATTGTTCTGTGTTCTGTAGGGTAAGGGGTTTGGGGACA
>NW_026932260.1:0-51730 GCF_032062105.1 Saccostrea cuccullata | reverse complement strand
GGTTCGTCCGGGGTATCGTCCTGACGATCTTCATATTCTTGGTAATCATAATCATACAGATTTTCTAGCTCTGTCATACGATCGTCTTGTTTCTTTTGATTCTCTTGAATCGCTTTTAATATGTTGAGAATCTCATTCTCGTTATTTGGCGCGGAACTATCATGTCCTCCGCCATGACCACGAGAACACGTGGAAGTGCCAGTCGAAGTCGACGAACTCGACGACGAACGTAAGTTAGACGGTGTCTTCTCCGAAGACGATGATTTGTTCGGGGCTCTTTTCTTTCCCTTGACCGGTGCTTTATCATCGTCAGGGTTAGCATGGTTAGGAGCGTCCGCCATGACGCACGTGGTTTGAACTTTCAAAACCGATGAAAAAATATCTGACCACGTCAGACGAAATCGCCCCCGAATACTGATCTGATCACGTCAGAAACAAAACTGAACTCTGAAAAAGTTCTAAGAAGATATTGACCTCGTCAATATGTAAAAATATATCAAAATTGATCGAGCAAGTGAGACCACGTCTACTCGCTCCGGCTACTTGCAGTTCAATGACTTGGCGGCTGCGCAGTACTATTCACATTATCTCGGAAGTGACGTTTACGAAAAATAATTTGTTTCGGACAGACACACAGACACACGGACACACAGACACACAAGGGTAAAACAGTATACCCCCCTCTCCTTTGGAGCGGGGGTATAAATATACATGATATATTAAGGATAAATAACACAAACAAAATTTTTCTCAAGAAACTTAATTCTCTTTACATATTCAGATGCCCTTCTCACTAAAGAAATAATATCTGACCATCTTACAACTTAAGTATTGAACACTTCACCAAAATTTGGGGGAAAGTGGGAAAATGTATGTTTTTATTTCCATATTTTTTAAAAAAAGTTTCTAAGTTATTTTTTTCCATCTTTGTGGACAACTTGTAATTATTACCTTATGCAGAACATGTTCATGGGTCAAATATTTTATTGAAGACAATCAAAATTTTCTTTTTTGGCTTTCAACTGTAATCATTATTGAAAAAATGATGAAATTTGATGAAAAAAGTTTTTAGATAATCCTAAAATATGTTTATATTTTTTATGGAGTGTAAACAGTAGTACTACTTTTGAATAAACTAGGAATTGGGTACCCTTTCCACACTAAATAAAGCAAGAAAAAATAATTTATATAGTAAAAAGAAATTTATTCAATCATGTCAGGTAGGAGTTGTCTCCTCTGAAGTCTGCTGCTCAAGGTATTGAACTACCTGACACACAATTTTACTGTTCTTTGTCACTCTTGGTTTGCCATCACTTGCACATTCTAGAAATAAATGTTTAACACCTAAATTTGTATCTCTTGTGTGGGCCAGTTCAATATGCCTAAGTCCTAGTCCAGAACTTGCTATTTTGGCACGCATGTGAGGAGAAATGACTTTTGCGTCAACTAAGGGCTGCAAGGACTCACTGTTGATTTTCTTTTCTTTCTCATAATGAAGAAAGTCGAACAGAAATTTGGTACTGAAACTGTTCTCGAGTAAAGTTGATGTAGGGTTCTCCATCCTCACAACAGATTGACATAATTTCTGTAGGATGACAGCATCAGCATGTGCATCATGGGCATCATATGATTCTTGGAGCAGATCAAAAACCAAGTCTTTTTGTTTGTAACTGGTACGTCCGGGGAAATTCTTTCTGAAAAAGGGTAGAGTATCACAAAAACCCTCTATATCACTTGATACACCATGTTTCTGTAAATTGAATGACAATACAAGAGAGTCAAAAGATCTACAGTTGTGAGCCACCAATAAAGGATTGGGAAATTGATGAAGCCATGAGGAAAACTTTGTCAGTCCATCTTTGGGTGACACGGCAACCACGGGAATACCATTTTTGATTATTTGATGGTTCATCATGGCTAGACCTGTGACACAAGTGGCAGAAGTAGATATCTTCTTTTCTGGAATCATATATATATCAAATGTTTCCTTTCCACATGTTGCACCAATCTGTGTGATATCAGAATGCCTCTCTGAAAATACATGTACATAAAAATAAATTATTGTAGTTTTCTTATCGGTTTATAAATAAAAAAATAACTGTAAGTACTAATATCCATCTTATAAATTGTAAATGTCTTGAGACCTCCATTGTTAGAAATTCACATTATAATTCACTTACCCAATCCTGTGGTTTCCAGATCAAAGTATACGTAGGTGTAGGATTTCCCATCTGACAGAGGTGAAGATTTTGGTGCGGTTTGGGGTGCAGGAATCTCTAGGATGTTACAATCAGAGTCATCCTGATGGAAGTTGACATTTGATTCATAACACGTCCCTTCTCTAGTTACACGGCATGACTCGGAAGAAAAGTTTTTCTCTTTTTTCATCAGACGCTGTCTTTTGTATGATGGTTTTTCAGCTAGTTCTTTCCTTTTCCTACGCATCTCATCAACGTTGCCTATTCGTTGGTCAGTAAATTTTCCTGGTGATAGTAACATTTTTCCATTCACCTAAATTCAAAAAATACACAAGACATTGTAATACATGCACATGTACATATTTCAAAAAAGAAAAAGAAAAAGGAAAACATAAAATACTATGAAATAATAGGATGCTTACCTCATTCACATATCCACATCCTATATTTTTCTGACAAACAGCAGCTGCTACTCTGAAATCATTGCTTTCTGATCCAGCTGAAAATGTGCATTTTGGAGCCTTACTAGCAACTGTATTGTTGAGGCTTTCATTAGCTTGAGTTGAACCTAAACTGCACAGTTTTTCACTTTCAGATGCAAATTCTTTGATGATTTTACTGAAGTCTTCTCTAAAGTCATCACCACTGAAGTATCGCTTGTAGGGTAGATTTTTGGGTTTGTAAGTTGCAGGATTTTGAAGAAATTTGCACCATGCCCTGTCGCATAACTCATGAGTCCCAAAAACGTGCGTTTTAATTGCCATTATGGATTTCTTTGTGCCCTCTGAGTCACCACAATTTTGAGATACTGCATATGTAAAGCACTTTCCCAGGTGTGAAATACTTCTTGGGTTCAGCTGTTTATATTTCTTCTGCTGACGTAATGAATAAAGTCTGTTGGTAAAATGACGAACAGTATGATTTGAATCGCTTATCTTCTTGAGACCAGCATTTACTTCACTTCTAAGTCTTGCAATTGTTGTTGTGTCATCGTCCATGATAACAGTATCTACAATAATGTCTTGGCTTTCTAAGTCTTTCAGCATAGATACACACATGTCAGGTTCCATGGCTTTGGAGCTTCCAGTCCAATTTTTCCTACAATCATGGTCACTGGCTTCAATACCAAGTCTTTCAGCCCTGTTGCAGAATCTACAGAATTTATTCCTCGTAGCATAGGACACACACTTTCCTGTTTCTTTGCCTATCATTGCAGCATGTCCTAAAAAATTCATTGATAAATTTAAAAAATATATCTAAACATATACAGTTTTGAAATATTTAGACTCAGGTCAAAGCATAATGGAGGGCTCAACAATCCTTGTCCTTTATCATGTCTTATTACCGTAGCCCAAATGAAGCTTATATTTATGACAGCAACCGTGTATTATTATATTATACACCTATTTACTGACTATGAGGACAAAAGCAACTTTATCGTCCCCCCAATATTTCCTGAGGAACAGTTGCTGTGGAAGGGGGACAAAAAACTTGCTATTGACCGAATAATCAAAAAATATGTTTTTATGATACCAATATACAACACGATCCGGATAAAACCAGAAGTGTTCCAAGATCATTGTTTGGGACAAATAACACATTTATTCATCATGTATTTATATAGAAAAAAATTCAGAGGTATAATAAAACAGTAAGTCATAAAATAAAATGGACAGATTTGAAAGTTCTTTTCAGTAGCTTTTTTTCCGGATTTATATACATCTATCTCTGGTTTACATACATTACTTTTCAACAAGTGAATAAGTTCAAATGTATGTCCTGGGATGGATGGATATATAAAAAGTGCTAATGAAATGAAAATGCAAAGCTGTATTTTATTTTGTAACTAAATTTACTGAGTGACATCAAATGTGTCAAATAATCTTGTTTGCTGGAAACATATATCATGTATATGCTGCATATATATGTGTTATATGATTCTTATGAATAACAAACTACGGATTTCATTTACTAGCAAAAAAACAAATTCTTGATTATGCTTACCTGATAGACTACAATAAGATCTGCCCGAGGATCTAGTATGCCATCCCGCATCTGTAGACACAACTATTTTGTTCCCATTCCTAAAGCATAAAATATAACTTGCATAACATTCTAATTATCACTGGTGCACAAACCTTTTATACCTCATATTTAAAGTAGGGCTTGTAGATGTATTTATCAAAGAATAAAAGCAATATTATTTTGTGTGTTTTTACCTGCTCAAAACAGTCTCTTCTTCTGCAAAAGATTTGCACGTTTCTTGGGCAACACCCTCAACATGCTTCCCAGCAATTCTTTCCTTTTTCTTCAGAGTTGTGGGTGAAACAGGGGGAATATTCAGTGTAGACAAGAAGTCATTTACTTTAGCTTCTCCCAGACCAGCATGAATCATAGCTGAAAAAGAGAATAACATTTTTACACAAACTTTTCTTTTTTTCATCTTCTTCTATTCTTTTGAAAAATCTTTTACAGAATTACCACTAAGCACCACTGTTACATCTCTCTTTCTATACATAAACAGTGTGTTTATATATACAAAAGTAAACAATTTGTCAATTTGTAAAATTTTACCTAAGGCTAGTTTGGTATTTACATCCCAGGCTGGATTATTGGATTTGCTTCCAGTTGTTAACGTCTGCCTCTTTCCTGTTGGAACTGGTGACAAGTATCTACACGCACTTTGACGACATCTGATATATAACAAAGAGCCAAGGCCATAACGCTTTTCATTCACACAGTCAACTAGGTGCAATGGAAAGCCACACATAACACAACCCTTCAGCAAGTTCTCAACAATGACCCCCAGTTCCACAATACGTCTCCCACAGTCCCATGACGAGTCACTATCAGAAACATCTTCTTCAGAATCGCTAATATCATAACATTCATAATCAGTATCATGATGAACACCGACTATGTCAGATTCAGAGGGAACCCTTTCTGTTTCAGTTTCACGATCAACACGAACACTGTCTGTACAAATGTTATTATTTTCGTCAACATTGATTACGGTAATACCTTGCTGTTTCTTTTTTCTTTCATACGCCTTTCTTAAACGATGATAGTGGGATTTGCTAGTGAATTTCCCGGTCTTCGTTCTGTACATGTTTACATTGACTACAATTTCCGGTTTTAGAAAATAAGAACCCATGTATACAAGCATTGCGAATTCCGGAAAAAAAAATAGTGTAACTCTTTTACGCGGAAGATAAGAAAATTTGTTTGTGGTATGTATCCTTAAATATAAAAGTATTGGAAATTTTTCATTTACGTAAAAAAAGAGGTTAAATAAAAACATTAAGTGCCTGAGACAGAAGAATATTAAACTATACATGTATAAAAATTTTTAAAAGTTGAGAGAATGTTCAGGGACCTACATACAGGTCACATCTTCACCTCATATTACATGGTAAATGAAACTGTGTTGGATGGTTGATTTTACTGTAATTACATTTACAGGAAAAATCTTATGCTTCTTAACAGAATTACCCCTCATGCATTATAAAAAATGCTTTCTTGCAATTGAATTTTGTTTTAGTTAATTCATTTGGTTTATTTATAATAATAAAAGTCCCCAAAGTTTTCACCCATCCCCTTGACACCATATTAGAATGCTATCCTTCCCTCTTTGGTGCGGAAGGCTCAGAAGGCCTTCTTAATCTACCCTTTCAAACCAATCAAGCGTAAAAAATACTTATTCAGGAAAAGGAAGGGTTCCAATTGAGTGCACCCAAGAAAAAATATGCCTTAAGCAGCTTTTAAGAATTCAGACAAGAGGCCCAAGGGCCTTGAATGGCTCTTCTGATAAATTGTACAATCTATCATTTCTATTTGAAGCCTCTAACCCTATGTATCCTAAGACCCAACTTGCATCATTTGACAAAGTTTGATGATTCTGAGCCAATTAAAACTGAAGATATTTTAATAAAGCTATGCAAAAAAAACATAAGTAAGTCACATTAACCTACTTTAAGATTGAAGTTTTCTGATAACTCAAGATGCATTAATAGACAAAGATTGAAGATTCTATACAACAAGTATTTGATATATTTAAAATTAGGTCACTGTGACCGACATTTTTGTCTACATTCTCCAAAAACCCAATATGCATCAACTGACAAAGTTTGATGAATGTAAGCCAATCAGTACTCGAAATACTTATAAGTACTGTAGAAGCACAAATTTTCGTGGGCATAAAATTTCGTTGTTTTAAATTGTCATCAAAAATAGTTTCGTGGGCATTTAATTTCGTTGTTTTAAAAGTAACCCTATTCAATCTATAGTCATATAAAATTTCATGTGGGATTTAATTTCGTTGAATTTTGTTAACAAGGAAATAAACGGAATTTAATACTCCACGAATATTTGTGCTTTTAGAGTATAGCCATAAAATGTCAAAAGTAGGTCACTGTGACCTAATTTTTATGATTTTCGAAAACCCAGGATACATCAACTGACGAAGTTTGATGATTCTAAGCCAATAAGTATCTGAGATACTCAAAAGTAGGTCACCATGACCTACTTTTTGGTCAACATTCTCTGAAAACCCAAGATGCATTGACAAACAAAGTTTGATGATTCTTAACCAATAAATACCATCAACAAACAAAGTTTGATGATTCTTAACCAATAAATACCAGAGATACTTAAATAAAGCCATAAAATGTCAAAAATAGGTTACTGTTACCTACTTTTTGGACCTAATTCTCCAAAACCCAAGATGCATCAACTGACAAAGTTTGATGATTCTTAGCCATTAAGTACCCATAGCCATTAAGAGATCCTTAAATAAAGCTATAAATTGTAAAAAGTAGACCACCGTGACCTACTTTTTGGTCGTCATTCTCCGAAATCCCAAGATGCATCAATTCACAAAGTTTGATGATTCTAAATCAATAAATACCTAAGATAATTAAATATAGCCATAAAATGTCAAAAGTAGGTCATAGTGACCTACATTTTGATAAACTTTTTTGAAGTCCCAAGATGAATCTACTGACTAAGTTTGATGATCATAGGTCTGAAGGTAATCAAAATATACCTTTTAAACAATTTGAAAACAAATGCCTGCAAAATTCAAAAAGTAGGTCACAGTGACCTACTTTTTCCTAAATATGTTTTAAGTAGTGTTGGAAAATCAGACGATTTTTAGTAACCGGTTACTCGCTTAAACTTCCGATCGAGTACCCGGTTATTCGGATGGTTTTTTCTATAGTGTCCATATTTATTATTAATCTCATCGTTTTACTTATTGGTAGAAATAAACCACAAATGTTACGTATATGAACATTATATGAATAAAAATTAAAAAAAAAACACACACACACAATATCTTCAAAGAATTTTGATTTTAAATGTCACTTGTAACAGGTAATCTGCAGCTAATGTTTGAGAAAATAATTTTATCAACACATGAAGACAAACGATTTTACAACTTTATGATAACATTTTCTGTCATAGAGAAAATGTGTTCTGATGGTAATGAACTAGCGGGAATGGCCAAGAATCGTCGAGCAAAAATGGATAGCTGGTTTATTTATTCATTTTTCAAAATGAGTTTCAATCTAAGGTGATTTAGAATATTTGTAGTTCCACCTGAACATGACAACTTCGATTCAAAATGATTTGCATCTAATAGATTACTAGTCAGTCATTTTTTAACAAAATTTCAAAGCTTTAGATGTTTGTGGCAGCATCTTGTTAAATTATACATTTACAAATATAACTTAAAAATTATTTTATACTTTTACCATGAAAAATGTATTTTCATCTGAGTAACCAAATAGCAGTTTTACTAAACGATACTCGCATCGTTCGACGGTTAACCGATTAGCCGGGTACTCGTTGCCAACACTAGTTTTAAGGTCTCAAGATGCATTAACTTACAAGATTTGATGATTTCTAAAATAATGGGATTAAATGTTTTAAAAAGGATTAGTCATAAAGTTCAAAAAGTAGGTCAAGGTGACCTACTTTTAAGTTAACATTATTCAAGGACCCAAGATGCATCAACTGACAAAGTTTGATGTTCATAGGCCTTAAAGTGTCCAAAATATGCCTTCAATTCAATTTGAAAACAGATGCCCGCAAAATTTAAAAAGTAGGTCAGTGACTTACTTTTTTTTATACATATGTTTTAAGGTCCTAAGATGCATCAACTTACAAGATTTGATGATTCTAAACCTCTCAGTGTCTGAAATAATGGGATTAAATTTTTCAAAAAGGATTAGTCATAAAGCATAAAGTTCAAAAAGTAGGTCACCATGACCTACTTTTGTTCTTACATGATGTGAAGTCCTAAATTGCATCAACTTACAAGTTTTGATGATCCTAGTCCTTATAGTAAGTAAAATATAAACGTTTATTAAATTTGGGTCAACTTTGAAGTGACCTTGAGACCACGCCCTTTGCCCCCGGGTAATTCCCTGTGCAATTTTCAATCTTCAACATATCCTGATCGATGTATGTAAGTTTGGTGAAAATCTGCCTGGAGGTTCTAGAGAAGAAGATTTTTAGCAACTAATGCTTTTGGGTTTTTTTCCCTGATTATCTCCCCTTATTTAAGGGTCCCAACCCTTATTTTACTATAAATGGTAGCCGGCCTTGGGCTAGGATACCCTGTGACAAATTTGAGACTGATTGGCTAAGGGGTTCTTGAATTATGGCCCATATTCTAAAAAGTTTATGCACACTGCACAAATGGCCATAGCATTAGCTCTTTGAGCCTGTGGCTCAGAAGAGCTAATAATTGACAAAATACATGTACATATATACCTACCCCAAAATACACGTGGGTTTCACATGTTGACAAACGCCTATACACCATCCAGGAAGTTGCATCATGTGCACCTAAAAATAAGTTCCCTTTAATTCAGTGGGATAATTCTGCTAAATTTAAAGAGGATATTCAATGTTTTGTAGCAGATGAATATGGAATTTATTTCACGAGTGGGGCAGGATTTTTTATATGCAAAGCACGAGTGAAAATATAAAAACATACGTAATCAGAGATTATACAGAGCTCACCTCAACGAATGTTGTCTTTAAGTAAGGCAAAGTCAAAACAATTATCCAACAAAAAGTGTACATCTAAAAATGCAAATTTATGCAATTTTGATGTGATATTTTAGAATAGATCTATATAAAAACTTCAAACTAGTTCTTCTTCATGAAAATGTAATTAAAATCCAGCATCTGAACAAGGTTGAGAGTTTTCATCCCTTGATGCATCATTTGTACAAGTTTGGTTTATAGAAGCCTAATAGTTTCTTGGTAATAGACCTGCACCCATAACCCATTCCTTTTAAGAGGTTGATGATCTGGAAAATGTTTGTCAAATTCAGAATCTGAAGCAAGTCCATTAGTGTGCATCCTAAGATGTATCATCCATGCAAGTTTGCTCAACATAGAGCTCAAAGTTACATGGAAATGAAACCTGTATAAAAAGCTAATCACTAATCCAGAAAATGTAGGTCAGATTCAGTATCTGAAGCCAACCTGGTAGAATGCACCCTTAGATGTACCATCCATGCAAGTTCGGTCATTACTAGGCTCAAAGATACTTGGAAATGACACCTGCACCAAAAATTTAACCTGTTCACTCAAACGGAAAATGTAGGTCAGATTCAGCATCCGAAGCAAGTCTGTAAGTATGTATCCCTAGATGTATCATCTATGCAAGTTTGGTCACTATAGTGTCCATAGTTACTTGGAAATGAGACCTGCACCAAAAACATAAACCTGTTCACTCAAGCGGAAAATGTAGGTCAAATTTAGCATCTGAAGCAAGCCTGGTAGACTAGTGTGCATTCTATGATGTACCACCCATGCAAGTTTGGTCAACAAAGGGCTTATAGTTACTCGGAAATGAGACCTACATCAACAAGAGGCCCATGGGCCATATCACTCACCTGAGCACTAAGGCTAAGAAAAAGTAGAAATTGGTTTATTATTGTAAAGTTTAATTCCAAAAGTAGTCCCATGACCAATCATGGATTTGCTATTCTTTAGAAAATGATTTTTATAGAATTTTCCTATACATTTCTTTGTAAAACTTTGGTTGGCCATTTTGCCCCACCCCCAGGGGTTAGGATTTGAACAAACTTGAATCTACACTACCTGAGCATGCTTCCATATAAATATGATGAATTATGGCTTTGTCATTCTTGAGAAGAAGATTTTTAAAGAATTTTCCTATATATTTCTATGTAAAACTTTGGTAGGCCATTTGGCCCCGCCCTACCCCTGGGGGTCATGATTTGAACATACTTAAATCTACACTACCTGAGCATGCTTTCATACAAATATGATGAATTATGGCTTTGTCATTCTTGAGAAGAAGATTTTTAAAGAATTTTCCTATATATTTCTATGTAAAACTTTGGTCGGCCATTTTGACCCCGCCCTACCCACAGGGGTCATGATATGAATAAACTTGAATCTACACTACCTGTCTGAGCATGCTTCCATATAAATATGATGAGTTATGGCTTTGTCATTCTTGAGAAGAAGATTTCTAAAGAATTTTCCTATATATTTCTATGTAAAACTTTGTTCTGCTATTTTGTCCCCACCCTACCCCCGGGGGACATGATTTGTACAAACTTAAATCTACACTACCTGAGGATGTTTCCCCATAAGTTTCATCTTTCCTGGCACAGTGGTTCTTGAGAAGAAGATTTTTAAAATATGCCACCAAATTTTCATTAATTCCCAATTATCTCCCCTTGAATGAGGGTGTGGCCTTTCATTTGAACAAATTTGAATCCCCTTTACCCAAGAATGCTTTGTTGCAAGTTTGGTTGAAATTGGCCTAGCGGTTCTTGAGAAGAAGTCAAAAATGTGAAAAGTTTACAGACAGACAGACGGACGCCAGACAAAATGTGATCAGGAAAGCTCACTTGAGCCTTCGGCTACAGTGAGCTAAAAACTGCATCAAAAATGTTAACCTGCTCCAAAAACAATAACCTGGTCATTGCAGCATCTGAAAGTTTGACTGGTACAATGAAACACACTAGAAACATCTTCCATGCATGTCTAATCGATATAGGACATAGAAGTACTTAAAGCTATCATGCAAAGTCTTAAACCTATTATAAGCAACGAGCAAAGCGGTGTCCGCCATATTTCTCTACTCTGCGATAGTTACAATTCCAAATATATGTGATCAATCGCGGTCACGGGCTATTGCACTCGCTCACAGAAGGCCTAGTGTGTACACTAAACCCCCCAAAATATAAGTCAAACTTGTACTGTCTTCCGCTAAGTTTCAGAAACTAATACAATACACCTTTTTGAATGCTTTAAAAATAATAATAAATTATAAATTCACAAAAAAATAAGTGTTACAATTTTACAAGCACGTCAATTTTCGCCTATGAAAAATACATTTATAAAACAACGTATTACAATGCTTACCAGACGCCAGACAGTACAAGCTTGATCATGGATCATACGATCAGTAAAAACAAGAGTTATGAAAAGTAAAAGTATTGAAATTCTTTCCCAGGTGTTTTTTTTTCAGCCCCTACATCAACACATCCCGTATACGCCCTGCGACATGAAAACAACGATTATCTGTGAAACTGGCCTGTCCAGTTTTCTAAAAATAGTAACGATCTCTTCATACCTCGTTGACCGTTCGGGGATCAGTTATTATCTGGGATAATATTACCCAGATGAAAATACTCTGAATATATTGATTGTAACATTTTGAATTATATATTCTATAGAAATGTTCATATATTTTGTGAATATATTGAATGCAACATTTAGAATTTTATATTCTTTAAAAATGTTAATATATTTTGTAACCAAATCTTTTCTTCTCTCTCTCTCTCTCTCTCTCTCTCTCTCTCTCTCTCTCTCTCTCTCTCTAACGTACACAATGTTCATGCATGAATACAGGACACAGGGGTCGGAAGCAATTTGAAATGGGGGGGGGGGGTAAACAAACAGAAAAGGTAAACTTCAATAATTTCCATGCCTATATTATGTCTGTATTTGCAAAAAGGGGGGGGGGGCTAAACCCCCTTGCCCCACCTTTCCATTACAAGGCTTATGCAGGAATGGATTAAACTTTTCCTTGACAGAAAAGGGAATACAATAATAAAACATCGGATATGGAAATCTGAACTATAAACGAAATTTTAACTTTGGGCAATGATGCAGAATTAATTTTTTTGTATAACGTATAATTCAGGTTTAGTATTGCCAAAGTTATCTGCAGTTGTATTATTTGTTTGCTATAAATTCCTCGCCAACAATATTTTCCTGAAAAAGGGGGAATTTGTTTTAAATGTTAATATAAAGAACAATACAGTTGGTAGACAATCATTTTCCATAAAAGTTTGAACCTAGGTTGAGTCTACATATATGTCATCTTCGCTAGCCAAGGGTTTCCAATCCGAAAGCTACTCTACTTGTAGAGTAGATTTCGGATCGGAAACCCTTGGCTAGCAAAGATGACATGTGTATATAATAAATATGATTTTAAAATGTGCATGTTCTTGTGTATATCAAATGCACCTATTCAAGAATTTTTACATGAAATAAGATTTTTTTCCAAATCTTAAATGAGAAGGGTTTTCTGCCCATGGCAACTCGGGCTAATTTGTTACATGGTAAAGAAAAGTATTAGTAAACGATTTTAATTGTCCATGGACTTTTCTAATGCATAAACTGCATCAATATCCAAAGCGGTTGATAGAAGGTGTATCAAATATATACAGTAATACTGTCATCAGTTTTAAAAACAAATTTAGCGTTAAATAAAGTACAATGTAATTCTGAACCCAGGAAAATGAAATTATAAATATTAATAGAAATGAGAAGTACTAATATACAATTTTATGTACAAATGAACTGATCCACGTTGAAACTAGTACTTGCCGGTCAGAAAGAAAAATATGTGTAGAATTTAGAATTAAATTACACTTGTCATTGTGTACATTTTCACAGAAACTTCTCAATTCACTATTTGCCCCCCCCCCCCCCCCCCGTACATAAAAAAACGTTTAATTTCCTAGCGAGATTTATGCATGTATTTCGAAGAACTGATCTTTGCTACCGGTATTTGCAAATTTTTTTCTTGCACATGTAAAAAAAAACTTGTCCGAACAACTTTTTCATGATGAACATAATTTGTGCCTCTTTTTTTCGCAATAATTATTCTAGTTTTCAAGTTGTCTGTATCTTTGCTTTATCCGATTATGCTATGTAACCAAACATCTTAGATATTAGCTACAGATCTGTAGCTCGCTGGAATGCAGCTGGAAAAAATAAGAATGTCCGTCCATGAAGTTTATTGTGTACAAGAAGCGCACTTTTCCCATTTATCAGTATTTCTCCGTTATATAAATTATGCTACCACCTAAACAATTTCCTAACCCTGTTCTCCTAGCATATTTACTACGTCCACAACAAAAAAAAATCCCCAAAATGTTGTTTATAGCCCTCTGGGCCTGATATATTGAGTCCATCGAAAATTGGGTAATATATATACTCATTGGTGGACCTAGAGGGGGGTTCGGGGGTTTGATCCCCCTTTATTTTTTGTCAAGTGGAGAGAGGGAGAAAGAAAGAGAGAGAGAGAGGTAAAGCGTTTTCCGAGAATAAATATTTGTAGTCTAACTTTACATGTATGTATTGAATAGATAGATTCTCACAATTTAGTTTCTTCCATTTACATTCACGATTACTTTTTTTATGAGAGAATGGTAGAAAATATTCTACTTATTTTTATATATATCTTATATGATATTGGATATGTAACATGCGAGGTTTAATTTGATATTAGATTCCCATGATCTGTGGCTGTTTTGGCTATATGCACGTATGTACTGTTTTTTGATCGTATATCTTTTGAAGGAACTAACTTGTAACTCGTTGTTAAACCCCACCTCTATCCCACCCCAAAAAAGTTTTTCAAATTCTTAAAAGAAAATTCTTTGTACTCTTCGAGAATGCTGCAAATCTATTCAATTTTAAGGCATCTGTAGTTTTTAAAACGTGTTTGTTTTTTTTTTATTCGGACTGGAGGTACAGTATCTTTTCAAAGAAAAATGGGACGTAAAACAAAGTTATTATTACCACAACCTTGAATCTCTCCAAACGTATGTGTGAATTTTTCTTTGAGAGTGGGGTTAGAGGGGCACAACCCTGAACCCCCTTTCAAAAATGGCTGGATCCGCCCCTGTGTACTGTCATATTAGGTTGATGCATGACTTGCACATGCAGTTCTGTTGTGAATGGTGTAAAATTTAGAATATGTAAGAAACTCAAGGTAAGTTAATATTTTGATATATATGGTGAAAAAACTCAAGGTTAGTTAATATTTTGATATATACATGTATGGTGAAAAAAAAAGACGATAGAAAACCACTTTTTTTTGCACAATAAATATACACTTATTTTTTACAATGTTTAACACTGTAGGTCTTTGGCCTTGTATTCCCCTATTACTGTTTTAGACCAGCGAACTTTTTATAAATAGGGGTGAAACTGAGAGACAGAGAAGGGGGGGGGGTTCTCTTAACATTTTGATATTTGTTTTATTTATTAATGCAAGGATTTGAGAAACCAAATCATTTTTGTTTCCAGTGATGTAGGTCTTAAAATGTTATCTTCCGTAACGGTATCTAGAATGGAAGGTATTCGCAGGAAAAATATAATTACAGAAATAAATCACTGATAGTATATATCAAAATATTTATTTGTATACATGTGTTTCTTCAGTAAATTTCCACCTTCTGTTCCTGAAAAGGAATTTGATTTACTTTATAACAAGTGTAGGCAAATACATGTTATTGATTTGCTGTTCAAATCATAAAATTTCATAAGCATATTCATTTTTTTTTAGCATTTGGTTTGTTTTTTTTTCTATTTATAGTTTTTTAGTGTAAAAAAACATTTTTGTTACCCTAACGTGTCCTGTAGTATTTGCGTCTAAAGTGTGTACAATTATTTGGGTTGTGTCGAAAAAGACCAGTTTACAGAGATTTTTTGTAGATTGTATAACATTCAAATACGCAGGATAATATAATAACAGGTCCCTAGAAAACACCGAAGTGTGAGTAGATCCTATTTATAGAAAACTGGACGGTCCGGTTTGACGGATCAGTTTCGTTTACCGTGACAGGGTGTGTGCACTAATGGAGTATGCGAAAGGCAAATCTTTGGATAAATATTGCTAAACTTTTATAATTTTTTTTTTGACTTATCAGATGTTCCATTCAACTGATCAAGCTTGTACTGTTGGTGTCTGGTAAGCAATGTAAAAAGATTTTGCATAGGTTTTAGTGGAAATCTTTTACTTTCATTTGACTAATATTTTACTTTTTTCCAATTTTTTATTTACGAACTTTTTTGTGAAAAGTATTTTTTTGCAATTATTTCCTCTCATCATACAGTATTTATTTTCTAAAATTCAGCGGCAGACAGTACAAGTTTGGGGGGGGGGGGGGGGGGGGGTAGTGTACACTCTTAGGCCTTCTGGAAGCGTGTGCAATAGCCCGTGACCGCGATTGATCACATATATTTGGAATTGTAACTATCGCAGAGTAGAGAAATATGGCGGACACCGCTTTGCTCGTTGCGTATAATAGGTTTAAGACTTTGCACGATAGCTTTAAAAAGAAAACTGCTCCAAACAAGAGGCCCCTGGGCCACATCGCTTACCTGAGTAACTTGGGTGATGCAGTTCTTTACCAGATTTCCCCTCTTGCTATATTTATCGTGCCCCCTACCCCTCCCCTAACAAGATTTAAATACTTTAGAATCTGCCCACATTGTGATACCTAACAACTGCACATAAATGACCAATGTTAGAAAACTATGGTGATCATAAATCCAATCTCAAAACAAAACATATTTTGTCAATACCAAGTGCAAAAGAGCAATGTGAATAAGGATGCAAGCACTTTTAATTATCCCTAAGTTAAAATTTCCATTTTTTCAAAACAATCATCCTTTTTCAATAAAACTTGTGCTCTTACAAGACCATGAATATGTCAAGTATTTTAACAAATCTTACTTGACCAAAGAACTGTAGAAGCCTTTCCTCTAGGTAGGACATGGGGCCGGGTTTGAAGATGTAGCGACCTTTGTTGTCCGAGTTATTGCTGGGAATCAGTAAACGCACCAGGGGGCCACTGATTTCTTTGGCAGCTTGCCATAAAAACTGTCGGAAGGAGCCATCTTAAAAAGAAAACAATGGCCATATAAATTTGCATGTCCAGACATATTTACTAGAATGTAAATAAATAAAGGATTGTGAGTGCAGCTTTTCTTATCTGCAAGAAATCATAATCTAGGTCCAAATTCCTATCATCAATTCATCGTAGAATTCTATAATCAGTGCTCCAAGTTGTGACTAAAATGGTCGCATTTGCGACAAAAAAATTGATTTTGCGACTAAAAATGTAAACAAACTTGCATTTTCGCGACTGAGAAAATTTGGACTGGTAACGTCCATTTTTAAGATCGGGATCAAGATTTTATTTGTAAAGATTCTCTATCAAGAAAATGTTTGAAGACATATACTTTTAAAAATTCACTTTACAAAGCGTTGCATGGACTTAGATCATGTAATGTTATGGCAGCATGCTGTACAAAGTTTGAAAGAACCAGAGACATGTATAAATAATGTTTCTGATAGAATGGCATCCAAACTTCGTAAAATTTCTAAGATCCGACATTGTTATTGAAGCCTTTGGTCATTTGCTTGCATATCACAATGAATCATGCTAATAAAGAGTGTTTGGGCGGCATTTATAATGAGTGTGTAATGGGTTACGTACGTAGTAGTAAGTAAACATGACAAACAGCAGGCAAAGTCCTGTCTCAACAGCTGTTAAGCTTGTATTTTTATTTGATAAAATTTTATTTCTGTAATTAGATTACTTGTGTTCTTCTGTACAACCATAAGGGTACATGTATTCAATAAAAATATTTCATTTAACCTAGCAAATCCTGTACGAATTTGAAAGGCGGATTCCGCCTGGAATTTGGGTGGAATATTGGCGGAATTGAGCAGGAGTTTGCAAATTCCGGGCATACTTGAGCAGGAGACGGAGTTTTGGAAAAGTTACGCCTCAGTAGAAGAGATGTTTTCCAGGCGTAATTTCTAATATCCGGGCGTCAGTTTGCAAGTTCAGATTTTCCAGGCGTAAAATGGCAGGAAAACAAAAACCAAACTTACGCCTGGAACTTTCAGGAGAAGTAAAAGCCTCTGATTGGTCAATTTTAATTATCAAGGAAGGGTCATTTCAGATAGGAAGTTAAGTTTGAATTTGATCAAGAAGGGAGGGACTTTTAAGTGTGAGTGAAATAGGAAATGCAGATATTTCAATGTTGAGGCTTTTACACTTCTTCTGGATGACACAGTATCTGCTGGTAGGTGTGATTATTAATATCTGGTACATATTTGGGTAAATTTGATTATGATTATGTATAATTATAGTTATATGACTTGTTAACCCTAAAATTACTTTAGATATTTGAGTTTCCTTGCACACATTCTGAGATAAATAACAGATAGAGGCAGTCTCCAACTGTAAAGTACGGAGTAATAATGTAGAACTGTATTAAGTAACTTGTTTCAAGATCATGATTATATTGAAGTGGTAAAATGTACGGGTATTGTAAAAAGTTTGTGTATAATCCTTAGACATTCGATCATGATGGAGTTCCTTACACAAAAAATTGGAAAAACTATGTAAATGCCCTGTCATTACATTTTCTTGCAGTTCAAAAAGCTAAAATTTTAGCTTTAACAAGGTACATCATAACCTAAATGTTTTCTTGGTTAATATGGCTAATATATAGGTTTTTAGGTCACATAGTATTATATAATTCTAGGCGGAATTTGGATACAGGGGTCATTTTAGTTTCCAGGCGGAATCTTTTTCCGGGCGTCATTTATTTTTCCAGGCGTAACTCATTTGCATATTCCGCCTCAAAATTCCTGCCAGTTTCCGCTTGGTTTATGCCCGGAGCCTCTGTGTAACACCTTATACAGAGAGAAACAAACTGACGCCCGGAATTCCCTCTCCAAGTACGCCTCTATTCCCCCTACATTCCAGGCGGAACATTTCGTACAGGATTTTTATAGTCACAGTAATAATTAAGTATAATCTTTGATAAAGAAGATTACTTAATTATGTTCCCCAAACGAAGTTTGGGAACATATTGTTTTTACTTTTTCTGAATTTTTTCTTTGTTCTCCGGTACTTTTTTGTCCGCGAGTGTTCTCGTAAACTACTCATCCGATCTAGGTGAAACCTTTTTAGGGTCACTAGGTATGTTATGTAGATGTGCGGAACGAAGGTCATTTTGCGCGCACGTGCGTGCAGGTGCGCGCACGTGTAACACGTGAAATGATCAATATAATAGATTTAGCCGTAACTTTTTAAATATTGGATGAAATGCTTTGAAACTCATAATATAAGGATATAATAGTAGTATAGACATGATGACATGGTCAAAATAGCAAGATCTCACGCGCATGCAGGTGCCCTTCGCTGCGATTGGCTGAAACTTAAAGTCTAAATATCTACTTTGTTTTCTGACAAAATCCTTTGAAATTTTGAACATAGTCTTACATTATGAAGATCTACAGCATGATATATAAGAATAATCATGAACGCACGCACATGCACGTGTGCTGCAATCTGATTGGCTAAAACTTTAAATGCCTACAACTTTCTTGGTTCTCAATAATACATGGTGAAATTTCAAATATGAATAGATATAATGATTGCCTACATTATACTACTATCAAAAGTAAATACATGGACGTGCATGCACATGCGACCGCACACAATGTATTAAAAGACAGTATACTTGAGTGTTTGATGTTCATGCAGAATTAAGAACTTCTAAATGTCAAGACATGTAACATACTGAAGCATGCAGATCTTTTTACCCTTGACCTTGAATCTTAGGTCAAGGTCACTGGTAACCTGAATAAAATGTTGATATTAACTATTTACCAAAATCACCTTGACCTATGAACTTGAAATCGACCTTAACCTTTGTCCTTGACCCAAGGGTAAAAAGAAACATGAAGTACATGTACATGTATCTAGAAACACTTTTTAGAGTTTATTTCGGTTGACAGGTTAGAAGTTAAAGAGGTGGTGGTTTTTAATGACCTTGACCTTTCATCCAAATGTCACAATCAATCTTAAGTTCTTGGAATAAGATACAAGATTCAACTCCAACGTTAAATAGGTTAAGAATAAAAATACACCCCCCCCCCACCCACACACACACACACACACACACAAACAAATCAAATTAATGGCAACGTAGAGAATCACTGTTAAACTCAAATAACACCTCGGACCCACATAAAATTTCAGGAAAACTGCAGAAAAGAGCTCGAGGAAAGTGTATTAAAATATTTCATTTGAGTTTCCAAAGTATATAGAAATTATTAATTTATACAGAAAAAATTACAAATCCTGTCGTGTTTAAAATTAAAGTGCAGATGACCAAAGTTGGCATATAAGCCTTTTATAGCCTATTTATTCAGATGTCGTTAATAGCATTCGATTCTACTGATTTGAAATAATATTTTAATACCAAGCATCCTTTGTTTAATTTACCTTTGAAATTTATTTGAATTTTTTTTTAGAATTACGCAATCCCCAGAAATAGCGATTTTAGGTATATTAAAAAATCAATATACATGTACGCTCCTTCGTAAAATAATCAGATATTTGCATTCATGAAAAAAATATTAACTAGTGCTAATTGTAACGGGGACCGTTACAGATGTTCCCCAAACGCTCCCCAACTCTCTTTTTGTGCCATATTACCTGTAAGCTTCATTAAATAAGACAAACTCTAAGTATTTGAGACTTTAACAACATATACCCGGAAGATTACGAAGTTCATTCAAATTTTAGCATTGCATGCGTGCGCATGCGAATGCTTGTGCGTAATTATGTTCCCCAAACGAAGTTGGGGAACGTATTGTTTTTACTCTGTTTCTTATTATTATTATTATTATTATTATTATTATTATTTTTCTTCTTCCTGGGAAAATTTTGTCCACGAGTGAACTTGTAAACTATACATCCGACTTAGGTGAAACCTTTTTAGGGTTAGTAGGCATGTTATGTAGAGTTGCCAAACAAAGGTCATTTTGCGCGCACGTGCTTGCAAGAGCGCGCACGTGCATTAGGTGAAATTACCAATATAATGGATATTGCCGTAACTTTTCTATTTTTTGATGAAATTTTTTGAAACTCATAATGTAAGGATACATTAGTAGTATAGACAAGATAGCATGGTCAAAATAGCAAGATTTCACGCGCATGCACGTGCGCTTCGCTCTGATTGGCTGAAACTAAAGTATCAATAACTTTCTTGTTTCTTGTCATAATCCTTTGAAATTTTGAACATAGTCCTACATTATAATGATCTACCGCATGATATATAAGAATTTTCATGAAAGCATGCGCATGTGCGTGTGCTGCAAGCTGATTGGCTGAAACTTTAAATGGCTATATCTCCTTTGTTTTTTGACGAAATTCTTTGAAATTTAAAATATATTCATGCATTGGGATATCCTATAAAATGATATAGAAAAAATATCATGAAATCACGCGCATTCACGTGTGCTGCAATTTGATTGGCTGAAACTTTAAATTGCTATTTCTCCTTTGTTTTTTGACGAAATGCATTCAAATATAAAATATAGTCATGCAATAGGATATCCTACAAAACGATATTAAAAAAAAATCATGAAATTACGCGCATGCACGTGTGCTGCAATCTGATTGGCTGATTTTTAAATGGCTATAACTCCCTTGTTTTTCAACCAAACAGGATGGGATTTAGAACATAGATAGATGTAAGGGACTCCTACAAGAAGGTATGATCATTATGCACGTGCACGCACGTGCGTGCATTTGAAAGGAGTATATCTAAAACTACTCTTGAAAGACAAGATGATATGGTCATAACGCACATGCATTCACATGCGCTTGGGTGCAATGCTAAAAATTGAATAGAATTGGTATCCTTCTGGAAAAACATTGTTAAAGTCAAAAATGCACAGAGTTTGTCTTATTTAATGAAGCTTACAGGGAATATGGCACCGAAAGGGAGTTGGGGAGCGTTTGGGGAACATCTGTAACGGTTCCCGTTACAATTAGCCCTAGTTATTACTGTGACTATCAAAATTTGCTAGGTTGAATGAAATATTTTAATACATATCCTTATTTAAATTACCAAGTTTTATTCACAAAATGTATTTTTTTTTTATGGCTAGTGAAATATTTGATTATCGCGACCAGAAATTCTGAAATGGTGACCAAAAAGAATTTTAGGTCGCCATTTTGCGACCTAAGAGCAAGTGTGACTTGGAGCACTGTATAATGTAAAAAAATATGACCAGGGTCTAAAATATAATGCTTCCATCCAATTTGCAACTACAAGTAAATATTTCATCCTTTTGCTAATAATACCAGTTGTCTTAATTTCTATCAGAATACTGTATACAGGGTTATTTTTGCCCCGCTTTATTTTCGCCCTTTCACATTTGCAAATAACTTTGCACTGTTTAAAATTCGCCCAGTCAGTTTTGTTAAAGAAATTATATGGTATTCTTTGAATTCGTCCATTTTTAAATTCACCCAATAAAGGTAAGGGTGAAAGGGGCAAAAATAAAACTGACTGGCGAAAATTTTCCTGCATACAGTACTACATATATTTTTGATGTTAACATACTAGTTCCATGGACCTCCTCCCCCGTGAGGCGTAAACTGAAGGTGTAGGTCAGGTTTCCTCCACTGGCCAGTCTCACACAGAACTGACGAGACCGAATGGTCAGCAGCTGTCTGTAGGCCTGACACAACCAGGTCGCCGGGCAGTCTCAAACAGAACTGACGAGAAGGAACAATCAGCAGCTGTCTGTAGGCCTGACACAACCAGGTCGCCGGGCAGTCTCACACAGAACTGACGAGACGGAACAGTCAGCAGCTGTCTGTAGGCCTGACACAACCAGGTCGCCGGGCAGTCTCACACAGAACTGACGAGACAGAACAATCAGCAGCTGTCTGTAGGCCTGACACGACCAGGTCGCTGGGCAGTTTTTCACATCTTCTACAACAGAGGGTACCATCCAATATATCAAGTGGAATTAATCAAAGCTACATTATTATCATTGTTGCTAGTATTCTGAATGTATACAATTATTCATTACTTACTTCCAATGAGTTACAATATTATATTTACATTCAGCGTAATTTTCTTCATTTAATCCATTAGAAATCCACGATGTTCAACTTTCTATAACACATGCAAAACCTTGTCACAGCATGGTAGAATACACAGAAGGGCCTACATACATTTATAGTATTTAGGAATACCTAGATGTATATTGTTTTGACTCAATTTCATTTAAAAAAAACTACCCTTGTAAAATTAACATAAAATACGGCGAAAACGCATTAAAAACTAATTTGTCATTTTATTTCCTCGCAATGTTTATTTGCGTTATTTAACTTTCCAACATCACAGACAGCTTTTCGATGTCACGAACGGCTATTACGTTTGTCAAGCAGGCCAATACCGAAGGGCGCTAAATTCACATTAAACATGATGGAAAGAAACAATTATGATAAAGAAAAAGAGGCCCAAGGGCCTTGAATTGCTCTTCTGATAAACTGTACAACCTATCACTTCTATTTGAAGCCTCTAACCCTAAGTATTCTAAGAGCCAAGTTGCATCAACTGACAAAGTTTGATGATTCCTAGCCAATTATAACTGAAGATATTTTAATAAAGCTATAAAAAACCATAAGTAGGTCACAATGACCTACTTTAAGATTGAAGTTTTCTGAGGACTCAAGATGCATTAATAGACAAAGATTGAAGATTCTAAGCCAATAAGTATGTGAGATATTCAAAAGTAAGTCACCTGGACCTACTTTTTCATCTACATTCTTGGAAAACCCAAAATGCATCAACTGACAAAGTTTGATTATTCCAAGCAAATAAGTACTGGAGATACTTAATTATAGCCATAAAATGTTAAAAGTAGGTCACTGTGACCTAATTTTTACTAGGCGATTTTCGAAAGCCCAAAATACATCAACTGACAAAGTTTGATGATTCTCAGCCAGTAAGTACCTGAGATATTCAAAAGAATGTCACCATGACCTACTTTTTGGTTGCCATTCTCTGAAAACCCAAGATGCATCAACTGACAAAGTTTGATGATTCTAAGCCAATAAGTACCAGAGATCCTTAAATAAAGCCATAAAATGTCAAAATGGTCAACGTGACCTACTTTTTGGTCATCACTCTCCGAAAACCCAAGATGCATCAACCCACAAAGTTTGATGATTCTTAGCTTATAAATAACTAAGATATTTAAATAAATCTATAAAATGTCAAAAGTAGGTCACCATGACCTACTTTTTGGTCATTATGGGCTCTCCGAAAACCCAAGATGCTTCAACTCACAAAGTTTGATGATTCTAAGCTTATTAATACCTAAGATGCTAAAATAAAGCTATTAAATGTCAAAAGTAGGTCACCGTGAAATATGAATTCAATGCTTAAGTAATACTAAGTAATCTCAATTGATGAATTTTGAATCAAAATAAATTAAGATTCTATTCTGTGTTACTTGATATTGAATCAGAAATGTTTTGTTATACATGTAGACTGTTTGAAATTTTGCTTTTATAATTTCCTGAATCAACATATACATGATATTGTAAAAGACCAGACAAACTCAACATCAAATATATTTCATATGATGAGATACATACTTGTGACTGCATGTCTCCAGTGGATCCAGGGCTATTTTCGGTGCGGCCTGGTCTTGTTTTCTCTGCTTGGTGGCGTTCAGAACTCGGTTCATCAGGTTAATCTTGGTGTCATAGAGTACCAGTGCCCTCAGCTGAGACAGGAGAGCCGCTGTACTTCTGTTGTAGGTCTGAGGTCCACCAGGAGCAAGAAGGTTTCCAAAGTATTATTAAGGGACTGAAGGAGGGCAAACCTCAAAGGAATGCTTTCCAAAGCAATGCCTGAAGCATAAAGTTTACATGTATTTCTGGAAAGTGGAGGTTTGTGTAAACCTTGACCTCTGAAAGAGGAAATTCTTCATAGGGAAACATCTCAGGGGCAGTCTGAAATAAAAGCAAACAAGAATTTGTAACAAATTATACTTTTAAAAAGTATCAGCATTATGTGCTCTTTCACCTCCATATTTATGTTCCCCAAACGAAGTTTGGGAACATATTGTTTTTACTTTTTTTCTGAATTTTCTTCTCCGGTACTTTTTTTGTCCGCGAGTGTTCTCGTAAACTACTCATCCGATCTAGGTGAAACCTTTTTAGGGTCACTAGGTATGTTATGTAGATGTGCGGAACGAATGTCATTTTGCGCGCACGTGCGTGCATGTGCGCACACGTGTAACGCGTGAAATGACCAATATGATAGATATAGCCGTAACCTTTTAAATTTTTGATGAAATGCTTTGAAACTCATAATATAAGGATATAATAGTAGTATAGACATGATGACATGGTCAAAATAGCAAGATCTCACGCGCATGCACGTGTGCTTCGTTCCGATTGGCTGAAACTAAAGTCTTTATATCTTTTTTGTTTTCCGACAAAATCCTTTGAAATTTTGAACATAGTCATACATTATGAAGATCTACAGCATGACATATAAGAATAATCATGAACGCACGCACATGCACGTGTGCTGCAATCTGATTGGCTAAAAGTTTAAATGCCTAAAACTTTCTTAGTTCTCGATAATACAGGGTGAAATTTCGAATATGAATAGATATAATGAATGCCTACATTATTCTACCATCAAAAGTAAATGCAAGGACGTCATGCACATGCGCGCACACACAATGCGTTAAACAACAGTATACTTAAATCTTTTGATGTTCATGCAGATTTAAGAACTTCTAAATGTAAAGACATGTAACATACTGAAGCAGCTCTTTTTACCCTTGACCTTGATACTTTGGTCAAGGTCACTAGTAACCTGAATAAAATGTTGATATTAGCTATTTACCAAAATGACCTTGACCTATGAACTTGAAATCGACCTTAACCTTTGACCTTAACCCAAGGGTAGAAAGAACCCACCCCCCCCCCACACACACACACACAAAGTAGAGAATCGCTGTAAAGCTCAAATTACACCTCGGACCCACATAACATCTCAAGGAAACGGCAGAAAAGAGCTCGAGGAAAGAGTATTAAAATATTTGATGTGAGTTTTCAAAGTATATAGAAATTATTAATTTAATTAATTACAAATCCTGTCGTGTTCGAAAATAAAGTACAGATGAACAAAGTTGGTATATAAGCCTTCTATGTTTACATGTATTTATTCGGATGTCGTTAATAGCATTCAATTCTACTGATTTGAAACAATATTTTAATACCAAGCATCCTTTGTTTATTTAACCTTTGAAATTTAATTGATTTTTTTTTTAGAATTACGCAATCCCCAGAAATTCAAAATCAATATACATGTATGCTCCTTCGTAAAAAAAAATATCAGGTATTTGCATTCATGAAAAATATATTAATAAGAAGGTCTTAAAGAATATTGGTCACATTAGCTGATACGAATGTCTTTATAAATATCTGTTGTAAACCCCAGAAAGTAGCCTCCTATGCATTGGCAAAAATAAATAGTTCCGGTCAAAAACCTTTACATGTATATATTTATTTACATAGTATATAAAATTTACTAGGCACAGGTACCAGAGTTGTCAAAATGACCAGAGAGGAGATATATAAAAAAAAATCTGAACAGATTAAAGGAAAATCCCTTTTCTATGTATGGAACTAAAATTGAATAAAACCAACTCCGAGCCCGATCTTAAAATCACGGTAGTAGAAAATTAGAATTTTGCTGTTTTATTCATTGTTTTGCTTTGTACTTCTTTTCTTGAAGCCCAATGATATGAAAACACTCAAGAAGGTGAAAAGGCTTCATATTGTTACCTGAATTAAAATCAAAATTGTAATCTGAACAATTAGTCTCCTTATT
This sequence comes from Saccostrea cuccullata, assembly GCF_032062105.1. Lineage (NCBI taxonomy): Eukaryota > Metazoa > Mollusca > Bivalvia > Ostreida > Ostreidae > Saccostrea > Saccostrea cuccullata. The sequence continues at coordinate 25,481 of NW_026932260.1, read as the reverse complement.
ATGTTCCCCAAACGAAGTTTGGGAACATATTGTTTTTACTTTTTTTCTGAATTTTCTTCTCCCGACCGGTACTTTTTTTGTCCGCGAGTGTTCTCGTAAACTACTCATCCGATCTAGGTGAAACCTTTTTAGGGTCACTAGGTATGTTATGTAGATGTGCGGAACGAAGGTCATTTTGCGCGCACGTGCGTGCATGTGCGCACACGTGTAACGCGTGAAATGACCAATATGATAGATATAGCCGTAACCTTTTAAATTTTTGATGAAATGCTTTGAAACTCATAATATAAGGAAAAAGGGACATGGGGAGCGTTTGGGGAACATCTGTAACGGTCCCCGTTACAATTAGCCCTAGTTGACCTTGACCTGTCCTGAAGTTTTGTCATTGACCTTCAGTTTGCACAAAATGAAAGGCTCTTTCAATTGAAAAAAATATGAATTCTTGAATTTCTTTTAGACTATGTTTACAATTTAATAGATTTTCTTAATGGAATACATTCAAGGTGTTTAAAAAAATACCTGGAAGCATAATTATGCAGATCTGGGTTGTCAATTCAATCAAATAATCCTCTCCTTGATTGGCAGCTCTAGCAATGGTGACAGCCAGCTCTCTCGTTAACTTATCCTCATCTTTAAACAATATCTTCGTAAGAGAACTCATCTGATTGGCTAAGCACTGGACCAATGAGGGTGAAGTTGTCAGATTTGTTGCTATGACAGTGCCATGGGTTAAAGGTGGACATAAAAGTTCATTGGACAATAATTACAGGTTTTCAATGTCTAACTGTTGGGTAGCACTGGCAGCCATTCCTGAGCCGAGACTGGCAGAACAGGAGACAATCTCAATAGCTGGGGAGTTACAGTGGTCGATCAGTTTTATCAGAGCTGTCCTACAGAACATCTTGGCCAGCAAGGACTCACTACTCAACAGCTCTCTGTAAAATAATCAAACAATTACATTCAGAATCAACAACAACACATTGCACTGGCCGGGCTTTTCACTTAATAAGACTTCCCAACAAAATTCAAGATTTTCAGTGCATAAGTTACACAAAAAAAGCATCTGATTTTATTTGTTCTATTATGATATCACTTTTCCATTTTCGTACCTGTGTATGAAGACATTAGAAGTGTCCAGTATCTGTCCCCCGGTGATGCTGGACTTTCTCAGTCCCCGTGAGGGCCTCTCTAACATCCCTCGGTGATGCTGGACTTTCTCAGTCCCTGTGAGGGCCTCTCTAACAGAAGTGTCTAGTATCTGTCCCCCGGTGATGCTGGACTTTCTCAGTCCCTGTGAGGGCCTCTCTAACTCCCCGTGAGGGCCTCTTTAACATCCCTCGGTGATGCTGGACTTTCTAAGCCCCCGTGAGGGCCTCTCTAACGTCCCCCGGTGATGCTGGACTTTCTGAGCCCCCGTGAGGGCCTCTCTAACATCTCCCCCGGTGATGCTGGACTTTCTCAGTCCCTGTGAGGGCCTCTCTAACATCAGGGTACCAGAACCTGACCAGGACACCCTCACTTCTCAGGTACACCTCATCTTGTACTAATTAGACTGAAATGAAATGAATCAGGCATTTTTAAAAACAGCAAAACTCGGTTATTACGAAATCACTGGGACCTATGAATTTACTTTGCTATATTAGTAATTTGTTATAACCGTATAAGAAATCTATCAATTTTACATTTCTGGGGATCCAAGATGACTTCGCTATACCCGTAAATTCGCAATATCCATGTTCGTACTAAACAAGTTTTGCTGTACTCATCTTACAAAATTTTCATTTTTTTTTTATGCCATTGCCTTATATCTACTCTCCAGCTTAAAAACAATTGGCTTTTACAAATGCTCAACTTACATGTGCAACATAAATAATGATAAATGAGAGGCTTACATTGTCAACATCTAGGACATTTCCAGTCAGACCAAATGTTTTGAGCATACTGTGGACAGCAAACTTGGGCAGCACTGTGGTGCCTGCGGTGGAGGTTTCTGCGATGTTCCTGATCACCGCGGTGGTGTCCTTCCTCACTCTCTCTATTGTAAACTTAGCTAGATCCTCCTTAATGTTTTCTATAGTGGGCAGGTGGAGATCTCGTGGTATTCCTCGGATTTCTAGTCCATCGCCTTAACCACTCATTCTCTTCATAAAGAAACTCAGCTGTATGTCGAGCAATATCTGTCATGCCTAAGGAATACATATTTACATGTATATGTATGAAGAACAAAAAGTACACATAAAAGGGAATTTCTCAAAGATAAACATTTACAACAGCTTGAAAGCTAGACGATCTTCTGGGTTGTACACTGAAAAAAAGGCTCAAACTTATAGAAGGGAGATTTGTGCTCATTGAAATTACAACTTCTTAAGACCTAACTTTTGTTAGATTACTACAGCAACACATTCATTCAAATGTCCATTCTAATTTATGTCTTTAAGATGGACTAGAAAGAGGGAGGAACCATTATCATTAAAGTAACAGTTTCATACATATTGAAAGGATAAGAAAATAATGTTTTCCACTGTCAAACTTAAGTACCGGTACTTTTTTTCGCATGGTATAAATTTACACTATATACGTGGTCACAAATTTTCCACGGAAATTTGTCCAAGCATACTTAACATAGATGCAAGGCATATAGTGACAGTCTAAGAAATCCACGTAATTTCAATCCGCTGATTAAATGGAAATTGAGATTCCGCTGAGTTATGAACCCATTGAAAAAAGTACGTCTACAGAAACTATAGTAATATTAACTGTGATAAACAGATAAAGTACCATTCTGTGGTTTTGGTATGGTAGCAGTTTTACATTGGGGTCCTTTCGGGGCTTTGATTTCCTCCACCATGGTGGAATCAGGGCTGGGGGCTTCCCTTGTTCTCTTTGTCAGTGTGGGGGTGGAATGGCAGGTGACAGAAACTCTCCCTGATCTCTCTGGTCAGGTCATTCACTGCATCAGCCCCCTCCTTGTGTTGCTATCCCTCGGCAAAAGCAAAAGGCCTCGTTCCAAAGTTTGCTCCGATTCTTGTGTTCTAAAAAATAAACCCCAGTCAGCATACATACAGATATCAAGTTATGCAAATTCTGCATCTTTGAATCTCAGATAAATTAAAATAAAACATTGGAGAGAGGGGAGGGGTGTTATAAAAAAGCACCTCACCTTTTTCTGAATATGAACAACAGGATACATTCCACCCAACACATCATCCATGTAGGCATTGAGGCGGTGCCCATTATACGTGAAGTAGAACCTCCCCCTGGGGGTCTGTCCCTGTACAGGGGACTCTCCTGTCCTCTCCCACCCTATACCCGTTATGTCCCCAGCATTCAGGGTGATGTCTAGTCTAATACTCCTCCACTGAAGTAGAACCTCCCCCTGGGGGTCTGTCCCTGTACGGGGGACTCTCCTGTCCTCTCCCACCCTATACCCGCTATGTCCCCAGCATTCAGGGTGATGTCTAGTCTAACACTCCTCCAATGAAGTAGACTGGCCCCACTGTAGTGGACAGCCTTACCATTGCTACAGAACATTTATTGCTGATCACATTTTTTTTTATCCTGAGAACAAAATTAACCAATGATACAGAGAAAAATTCTCCCTTGAATTAAAGGCTACATGTTATGCAGATGTTAAACTATAGAAAAACTCAAATTATACTGAAGGACTTACTTTAGGAAGAGGCATGTTCCACAGGGTTAGTCCAGGCTCCATCTTTCCTGTCGGCCGACAGAGCGAAGCCAAACGAGATGACTGCACCACTCTACTCCTGACTGTCACCAAACAAACACATCTCCAGCTCCCAGTAAAACGCGGGAGCCTGTATTAAAAGTAAAGAAATGGGGCAACTGTTTCTCTCTCAATATTTTTTGTTCAGTTTTGAATTACTGGGTTTCATGTACACATAGAAATTTAAAGGAATATAGGTGAATTCTAACTTATGCTAAATTTTAAAAGAATAAAGATTAAATTCTTTATTTTCAAGGCATTTATGCAATAGAAATTAGCTTTTACGGTATTTCCTCTGCTATGCAGAGGAAATATTTTTAAATTCAATGTAACGGCATTCAGTGAATTGTAATATCCCGCACCTCAGATCTCCAGATTTCCGCATTATTCCGCATTTTTTCCTCATTTTAATATGGAAAAAATGTGGAAAAAAATCCCCAATATGGAAAAGCAGAAAATATGCGGAAATAATACGGAAAATAAACGGAAATAATACGGAGAATTGGACTTAGTCTATTTTTCATCTGGAAAAATATTGAACTCTTAACTTAGAATATTTTTCATCCGGAAAAAATACGGAGCTCTGGACTTAGAATTTTTTCATCAAGAACAAGATGTGTTTGTGAGACACAGTAGCAGCTGGCGGCAACATTAAGTTCCGCAATTTTTAGCAAATGGGTCTCACAAGGTCACACAATCATTGTTCTTGGTGTCATTTGAAAGCACTTTATTAGTGTAGTATGCATACCAAATATTAAGTCTCTATCATCAATGGTTCAAAAGTTATGGCAAAATTCGAAAAAAGCTATATTTAGCACATAGGTCACAGTCAAGGTCACAAGGTCATTGATCTTGGTGTCAGTTGAAGGTGCCTAATTAGTGGAGTATGCATACCAAATATGAAGTCTCTATCTCTCACGTTTTAAAGTTATGGCGAAAGTTCGAAAAAGCTATTTTTAGCATATAGGTCACAGTCAAGGTCACTGACCTTGGTGTCAGTTGAAAGTGCCTAATTAGTGGAGTATGCATACCAAATATGAAGTCTCTATCTCTCACCATTCAGAAGTTATGGCGAAAGTTCCAAAAACCTATTTTTAGCATAAAGGTCACAGTCATGGTCACAAGGTCATTGACCTTGGTGTCAGTTGAAAGTGCCTAATTAGTGGAGTATGCATACCAAATATGAAGTCTCTATCTCTCACGGTTCAGAAGTTATGGCGAAAGTTCGAAAAAGCTATTTTTAGCATAAAGGTCACAATCAAGGTCATAAGGTCATTGACCTTGGTGTCAGTTGAAAGTGTTTTTGTAGTGGAGTATCCATACCAAATATGAAGTCTCTAAGTCTCACAGTTCAAAAGTTATGGCTTAAAGTTGACAACAGACAAACAAACAGACAGACATACAGCTAAACAGACAGACAGGACAAAAACAATATGCCCCCGAAAAAATTTGGGTGCATAAAAACTGTCTTGGAGTTAACAGCAGTTCTCTGTTTCTCCTGAATGTTATGTACAATTTGATCGGGATCGGAAAAAAAGTCGGGCTCAGTGATCAATTAATTTAAACAACAGACCGCCAAAATTTCTCTGTTGCAACGTCTTTTGTCTAAAGGAAGAAGTTTGTTGACCAGACAGCCTGAGATCGTATTGCTGTATCAACCAAAAGATGCAGATACACGTATTTCATATGCGGTAGGTCAGTCATATTTTTTTTAACATGTGTGTCACTGTGATGATGAAAATAAATACTCTAGGCCTAGGACTTAGCTACCAGGCTATGTACGTTTCAGCCAATATGCCCATGATTCAAATCTTTCAATCAGCTCAAAGAATTTTATTATGGTTAACCACAATTAAAGGTGTTAATTTTGGGGAGCCATGGGCTGTAATCTCTAGCAATGATTTACCATACATTTTTTTTTTTTGGTAGCGTCTGTGCATGAGGAGATTTCTGAAAAAGAATAAGTGCTTATTCAACTTGCTGTGATTTTAACGGGCTTAAAGCTTGGTCCATGGATGGTTATGTTTGAGGTATATATATTCTTTTTTTCTTTTTTTATTGCTTGTTTAATAATTAAAAACAGTCAACTATGATTGTCATTATTATAAATAATATTTTAAACAAATTGATATTAAATTGAAGAACCCAAACTTGTGTTTATAAAAAGATTTTAAAAGGAATAAAAGCAATGAATTTAAATTTTATTAATATTGCACCATTATAATTTAAGTAATTGATAAAAATGCTGCAAGAAATTAAACATGCAGAGACCTTACAAATTAATACAAAGAAGTCTGAAGAAATTTTTTATTGGACAGATGGGTGTAAAGCACAGACCTGAGATATAAAATGAATTGTGAGAAATATGAATCAGGGATGCAGGTAGAAAATGGCAAATGTGATCCAGATTGATAAAAAATGTCTAAAAATTTTTCTTGTTTTGTAAATATTCAATGCTATGTCAATTGTTATTTTTTCCCCAATACCTAATAGTGTTGAACATTTCACTCCCACTTTTGCTTAAATAGAATGAATAAATTTCCATTTATTTAATATGAATATAAAAAAAATGCCACATTTTTTCCATGATGAACTTGTGGCTTAAATAAGAGTTCCAGTTTTTTTTCCATACATGCTCCTATTTGTTTGTCAAAGATATAAGATCCAATACATTGCTCATGAACATAATGTGTAATTTTGTTCATTCATTTATATGTTTTTTTCTCATAATGATATAATAAATTGTATATAATTTTGCACATTGTTGATGGTTTTGTAAATATTTATGTATGTATGCATCATGTAGCGGTTTTATTAGCCATTTTATAACCATGTGATTAACTCCGTATTTTCTCCAGATTTCCGTATTTCCGCATTTTATCAACCAAGTAAATACCTCCATATTTTGTATATATGGAAATGCGGAAATCTGGAGAGAATACGGAAAAAGAGTCCATACTCCTCCACATTTTCTCCATATTTTGAATACGGAGAAAATCAAATTTGAATCTACGAAAATCTGGAATGAATGCGGAAAATTAGTCCAAATACTCCCGTCCGCATTTTTTCCTTATTTTGAATAAGGAAAATATGTGGAGATCTGAGGTGCGGGATAGAGGCATGCACATGAATATAAAAATTTAATGACTTCTATGAAAGAATTTTTTTCCTGGTATTGCTCTACCTGTTGTGGAACTGGTTGGTTGGCATAGATCATGGTGCCCCAGGGTAGTCCACTTCCTGTGCTGGGGTCACCAAGGAAGGTCACTCCAGTCATGTCCTGAGAGAATACCAAGGCCCGGATGGGGGGGAAAGATCGACTGGCGTCCAGCAACATCTCCTGATTCTGTACAAAACACAGCTTACAATTTTTAACTTGACAAAGTGTATACATGTACTATATTTAATAAAGACTCATTTTTCAGATTCATAAGCATTGTACTTCACTTATTTAATGATGCTGCGTTTGAGTTTAAAGATTGAGCTCTTTGTAAACAAAGCTTTAAGTTTGCTTAATCCAGAAATTTTTCATTTTTAATCATTTCAACTTACTCACAGCCCGACTGTCAAGCTTGCTGGGTGGAGGTGGAGGTTTAGCACAATCCCTGTATGGTAGCCTAAGTCTGTTGCAGTGGGCTTCCACAACAGTCTACCTCCTGTAATATAAAAATACAATTTCTTATCAGCATGTAGTTTAGTACATGTAAAATGTCTCAGCTAATCATTTGTTAATAAAAATTTAGTGAAAAAAAAAATGAGTAACAAAATTTCACAAACCTGAATTACAATCCTTTGCCAGGGAATTCAGAAAATCAATAGTGGATCCACAATGCTGAATGAACTCCTTATAGTGAACTTGATGTCCTGTAGATACTGAGTGAGCACCGTACAGGCTTGGGTCTGTAGCTTGGCCACCACACGACACACCTGATTACTGAGACTGCTACCATCCCCTGTCACAGGCAAAGTCTGTTGGAGGAGGCATGTCCCGTCGTCCTGGGGGAGCAGAATGGCTTTGATGGTCATCACTAGGGATTCCCTCACTGGCACACTAACAGACTTGTAGATCTGGATCAATAAAAAAAGGCCTTAAACATTTAGCTTTATAATGTATTCAAAATTGTCCAGTTTCTCTCCTCTTACATTGTATACAAGTAAATCTCTAGTATTTGTTAAATACAACTTAAGAACTGTCCAATAGGGACATATACCCCCGCTGGGTTTTTCAGAGTAGGTGCCAATTTACAAATATTTAATGAATCTTAAGAGGTGTTCACTACTCTCATAAAAACAATTCGAGTGAAAATATGATTGCATGCTCATTATATTTTTTTTAATTAATGAAAGTAAAGTTCAACCAAATAAAACATCAATACCAAATCATATGATTAGTATAGAAGGCTGGCCATCAAATGACATAAGCTATTTAAACTGACCAGCAGTTCTTCTGTCTAATTCCCAAAGGACACAGATAAGAGCTCCTTGATCAGAAATGATTGAGACAGGGGCTTTCCTACAATGAACTCATTAATAAATCTTTGACTGGATGCATGTCCACTGATTAATGTCAAGGGATGAATGGATTTTAACTATCTCCTTTGCAGTGCTATCAAAATGCATAATTGTGTCACTCTGAAATTAATTCTGAAAAACAAAGATTTTGTATAAAGATTTTTATGAGTGCACTTAAGCTATGAGAGTTGGATCCCGATGTTTTGCGCAAAATAAAATTCCAAAATTCATTAAATTTATGTTTTATAGGTATTAAACAATGTCTTAAGAGCAGGTTTTGGTATATTATATTACATGAAAGTATTAAATAATGCCGAACGACACTAGCTTTTGAGACGGGGGTCTAACAGTTTTGTCTCATTTCTATTGTTATTCATATGCATACCAGTTTTCAACGACTTTGTTTACATCGAGCCGCAACTTGGCCATTTTTCTTATTTGCACAGAATATGTATTTTAACTTAAACTTATACATATCCAAAGGACAATGTTGGCCAAGTTGCGGCTCATATCTAATTTTTAAAAAAATGTCCCCAAACCAGGGTCGAGATAGCTACTAAATTAACCGGCCACTGAGCAACAAAGATTGATATTATAATCACCTTTCTCATGTGACCTTCTGCTGTTCGATACGATAACGCTTTCATTGAAAATTTCATTGTGTTTAAGTCACTGTTGTGACATATCTATCGTACTTCCAACTTCAAACTATGGGAGATTTTTGCGCAAATTTTAATAGGGTTTGAAGATAGTATGTCTCTTATTTATCTTTATGCTTTTCATTAGGGGTGTTTTGAAAGAATTCTGGTATTGACAGTGTCATTAGTAAGTACATGTATAGGCTTATGTTGCCTCTGTATAATGGTCTGCACAGACATTTACCCCATCCCTTAACATTAGAATCATTAAATAATTGTGCACCATGAAATCAACACGATCTCTCTCTCTTCTCCATTTCAATTCGCAATGCGAAAAAATCATATGTGCTATTATGTTTACATTTCACAACCATGCGGTTTAAATGTCTCCGCCTATTTGCGGATACCTTAGATTCAAAAGTGGTCCCGTTCAAATTTCCAGAATTTAAGGCTTTTACATGTTCTTTTCAATTACATTTTCTGTAATTATAGAAATATGACAAAAAATTCTAGAAATAAATATCAAAAGCATATGCTTGCACATAAATCATAGATTAATCTAGCGATATATTGTAATGTTAAGCTTAAAATGGGTAGCCAAAAAGGTTCCAAATGACGTACTTAAGTGCACTTATTCTTTGTTACAAAGATTAATATACTGAAAAAAATTGTGTAATCTTGATGCATCATTTTGAATAAGGTTCCTATATGATTCTTAGATTTGTATGGACTATCTACCTTTTTTTTTAAATACTTGATGATTTATTTGGATCTAAAATCAGACTTAAAGTTTCAATCTGAAATTCATAATCATATGGAAAATGGGCATGCTGATTCCAACAACCCCCACCCCCCTAGTATAATTAGTTTTAATTATATTATATACAATATCAAATAAGTTTATTATACAGTATCATATATTAGTTTGAATTACTTATTCTCAAATTCATTAAATAAGATACTAGTAGGCTACTTACTAAAACGATTTAATAAGTCATTTCTCTGATCCGTAAAATACGACTCTACTTTTAGTCTATGCTGATCATGTGACTCTGTAAAAAGTTAGGCACATTTTGACGCGGGGTTTTATGAAACGTAAACAAATCACGGTGGGTCAAAAAAATACTCCTGAATCAAAGGGCAAGTATTGGTGTGTTGTACTAGGGTGCAATTCTGATTCAAGAAAGAAAAATAAACTAGAAAATATCCTTGGATGGAGGATGTCTCCTTTGAACCCTTCCCAACAAAACGCAAAGAGCCAAAACTTCGAGCGAAATGGATCACCATGATATGGCGCCCCAAAGAATATGAACCTTTAACTCATCACAGAGTTTGCAAGAAACATTTCGTAGGAAATTGTTGCTCAGAAAATCATACAATCCCAGAACTTTTCCCATGGAATAATTACAAATCAGTATCTACAACAAAACCTCTGTCTATTGAGAAGCGAGAACGAGCAATGGAGCAAAGTGCAACAGCACCTGCATTCCAAGACAAGGAAAACTCAGGTATGACAATGTAAATATATGGTCCAACCCTACATAAAGACAAACAGCTAAAAGTATACAAATTACTTATCATTAATGTATGCATTTTTGTGCTAAGATCACCTTTATCAGCTAGCTGTTCATATCAGACGTAGGTCCAGTCTTAGCACAATTATTTATTATTTACCTTATAGCCATCTTAATTTGATATGATTACATGTATTAATAACTAACATCTGAGGTTACGATCTTTACCAAATACACATTACCTGGTAAGAAGAAGATATGCAGGGTTGTCCCCAAGAATTTGAGGTAGTGGGTTGCATTTAAAAAGTAGAAGGAAGACTTGGGGTTCTTTCTCTAACAGTAAATTGAGGGACAATACCGAAATAACCAGGGCATCATATGCCACTAATTTGACTAAACGGGGAATTCCCTGGCTCTAAGGGCTTAGGGACAGCCTGGCCTGTTATATGGAATGAATTTATTGTAAATAGAGCTGTCCTCATAATATGACCCGAGCAGTGTAGGGGGAAAATGTACTCAAATGACATATTTTCTATAGTTTGCATCTTGTACATTCAATGAAGTTCTTTTGGACTAGTAATAAAAAACTATCTTTTACAGACCCAGCACATATGCTGCAAGTGTCATCGTCATCTCAGCAGCACGTACCAGTAGACATAAGTGTGGGCCTGCCATTTGCTGTGTATGAAACAGTTGTAGAGTCTTGCACCAATGAAAAACTTTCCGAGTCAGGTACAAATTCTCATTAATTTTCAATTCATGTACCCTGATACGTACTGCACTGGGGATAAATCAGTACTCAGAATTTTTATTTATATCGATACATGTATAATTATACAAAATGTGCAGATGTTAATTGACAGAAAATTGTTTGCATTTTATTTATGCATATATTTTTATATATCATGTATATATTTACTTAGCACCATCCACAAATACTGAAACAGATCACAGCTACAGCAGACCACTTGTAGACAGTGATGATGTTGAAGATAAAGGTACACAGACAGACCTCACTTCTGAAGACAATTCAAGACATGAAAAACACTTTGAGAGAAAATGAACAATTAAAGGCAAAACTCAGTGATAAAGATGCATTTTTCAGAAATCTGTTCATTGAAAAAGTAACCAAAAATGACAAATCTATCCAACAATATACTGGGTTACCAAATTTAGAAACTTTTAATAAAATTAGTGACTTAACATTAAAGTATGAACCAAATTTGAAATACTGGACCAGTGAACATAGCGAAAACGAAAAAAGCTATCAAAATAGAGGGAATAAGCCTGGTCCATCTAGAAAGCTATCAACACATGATCAAGGTACCAGGAATTGATCCTTACACTTCTCCGATTTCGCCTTGCATTGCCAGTGGTAGTTATGTCTGATTTATTTGGGGTGTCTTGTTCCAGAATCTCTTCTATATTCTCAACCTGGATTTTTTATACATGTATGTATTTCATGTTTAAAGATTTCATTTCCTGGCCATCCCGAGAACTAGTGAAGAAGTTCATGCCAAAATCTTTTTACAAATTTCCAAGGACCAGAGCTATCATAGACTGTTCAGAGATTTTCACAGAGACCAGGGACCCCTCTGTAAATGCTAGGACATATAGTACATATAAATCTCACAACACCTTTAAATTTCTGGTGAGCATTACACCAACAGGTGCTTTAAACTTTGTGTCTCAAATATGGGGAGGGAACACCTCTGACAGGTACATTACCATGAATTCTGGTTTTTTAGATTATATACTGTCACCGGGAGATGAGATTATGGCTGACCGGGGTTTCACCATTCGAGATTTACTTACAGAGAGGCATGATACTTATCTGAATAAACCACCCTTTACTCGTAAGTGTACTTGGGGCAAAGGGAAGTACCTTACATCTAGTCAAATTAATAAAACCCGTCAAATTGCAAATTTGAGAATCCATGTTGATCTCGAGAGTCATTCAAAGGTTGAAATCATTTAAACTCATTTCTCAGATTCTACCCTGGAGTATGAAATCTTTAGTCAATCTGATGATCATTTTAGGTGCATTCTTTTGTAACTTGAAGAAACCTCTTGTAACCAGGTGACACTGTATGCAGTTTGAATTGAATAAATCCCATGATCTCTTTTTAAACAATATTTAATTTTGTCATCTTGAAAAAAAAAAACAACAAATATCTGCATTTACTTTAGTGCTACTAACTTGTACTGTCTATGTTTATTTGTAATGAGTTATGCACTTGTACTACATTAATTACCATCTGTAAAACATGGTCAGATATTTAAAATAAATCTATAGAAGTTACCGTTTGTGAAACCTGGTCAGATAATTGACTGAATTCTGTAGAAGTTACATTTATCTTTGACAATGATTATATGGTTATTGATATCAACTGAAAAAAAAATTGTACAATTTTTTGTGTACCTGTAATCAAATGTTTAAGGCAGTTGATACTTATACTGTTTAACTCTAATCACAGTCTAAGTGTATAATTTGATTCTGATAAAATAAAGCAATCAATCACTCAGTATTTTATTTTACAACTTATGTCAAGAAAATGTGGAAAAAGATACAAGCTTTTTTTAAACAACAATCAAAGTGGATCAAATACAATATTCTTTCAATTGCCATGTCTTTTCGAGTATATAATACAAAATCACACCACTGAAGCCCAGTGCAGAAAAGTTGAGTCTGAATTTGAGTGTACCATGAGGATGATCTATTTAATACAATATGATTCTCATGTAAAAGTATGAGATAGTCATTACTTGCAGCAATGTCCTTGAAAAAGTTATGCTGATAGCCAGGTGTATGTCACAGCCTATGTCTAGGTATTATAGTTGTAGTAATAACACAAATACGGCTGCTGGGTTTGATACTATTTAATATATTATACGTAATCAGAAAAACGGTGATCTGCAATATAATAAAACATGTATATAATATTCCACACCTCACTCACACTTTTACGCGGATAATTTAAACTTATGAATTTAGATAATTTAGAAATCACTTCAGTTAAATAAAATGATTAAATAGATTATGAATAATTATGGACAAAGAAATAATTTAACAATTATTTCTTACCGTAATCCTAGACTGAATTTGTCACAATATCATAAGATAATTTGTGTTGGGGAGAGAGAGCGTCTTCTCTCCCCAAAGTCTAAGGTTGGAGTGCCCGTGAATTAGTACTGGCGCGAATGCGCAGGAAACATATAGAAAAACCAGTTTGACCACTCACACACTCGGATACTCTCACTGACCACTCACCCGTATAAATGAATGAATGAATGGATAAGGCAGTGAATGAACATAGTAAATTCCGTTGTGACGACGGAATTCACTAGTTACTATGATAATATGATGCCTTATTAAAAGATATGAAAATGATATGAATGATAATTAGTAATATTAATTAATTAATTATAATTCACCCTGTGACATGTATGAGCACTTAATTTCCAAATGCCATTACCACAACACTGGCAAGAAATTAAACTGTCTGGGGATGCACCTATAAAAGGATAGTTTTCACTAATTATTAAACCAGATTTCATAATTTAATTGGGCTTTTGAATGATCTTTAGAGTATTGAAAGAAGTATTGTTGAAGTCAGCTACACTTTCCATGGCTTTGCCATATTCTGTAGCTGCAGAAGAAAAAGAAGATCTGCCAAAAGTTTTCTTCACAATATAGTTGTCTGTTGCAAGATTTTCAATTCTGCATTTGTAAACAGAACCCAACACCGAAGCTGTAATTCAACCTTTCCTATATTTGTACCACATAGCATTATCTGTTTGATCCTTAGTCAAATTTTCTATTTGATTAATTACATCTTTTGAATGAATTTTTCTGAGATAATCAATCAACTCATTTTCATTTCCGATTGGATTTTGTTGTTTGTAATCACTTATTATATCACTGTCTGACAGTTCCTTGATTTCTAATGAATCTTCTTCATCACTACTGTCATCCGAAGGTGGATCTACAGTGTGCATAAACACAGAACCATAATGTGTACATGTTTTGTACAATATCTTTTAGGGATGTGCGATTTTATCGGTATACCGGTATATTGCGATTTTTTGTTGCGTGATACGTATCGTGATACAGAGATCTAAATACCGGTATTTATGTACATATTATAAAGTTCAGAAATAATTCATTTTTTTGTTTAATCTTTTCAAATTACAATTACAGAAAGTATAAGAATGGATAATTTTCCAAACATAGTTGATTTTATATACATAAATATTTCAAGAAAATAGAATTTTGTTTTTCAAGCAAATTTTTTAAGAAAAATAATGACTTTTCACATAAAATCATTGTAAAATCTGCTTTTAAAAATACCATGATTTTATCTAATTGTCCATCATATTTTTGGCGATACCCATCCCTAATATCTTTGTGATCTCCCAATGAGATACTGTATAAGTGGAAATTTTAGCGAGATGCAAAGAGGTAAGTCCACTAACCATCATATTTGGCCCTATGTTTTTCACTAAAATCGAGTTTCTATTCATTGCCAGTATTATTCGTTAATTATTAGAGGACAACATACTTCTTTTCCTTACATAACTCATTTTGTTAAATAATGTGCTGTTAGGCACGTGCGATGGTTTAAAAATGCAACGGTTTAATAAAAACGTTCAAAAATGCTGATTTTTCGACAGAATTTGCCAAAATTAAGTGTGGCCACAGTCAAGAACAACTTTCATAACTTACCATATGTATAAATATTGCTGATACGAATCTACACGCTTAATATAATTGTTGTTCACACGTGTGGCCAATATAAAATATGACTTTACATTTAAATTTTGATGTCG
Source organism: Saccostrea cuccullata (assembly GCF_032062105.1). Taxonomy (NCBI): domain Eukaryota; kingdom Metazoa; phylum Mollusca; class Bivalvia; order Ostreida; family Ostreidae; genus Saccostrea; species Saccostrea cuccullata. Next base: position 10,260 of record NW_026932260.1, on the reverse strand, counting down.
CTAAGATTCACCAGTTTTGTTAATTATTCATTAATATTTGGTTTATATAACAATAGTTTTATAAAAATTATACACTATACATTAAAAAAAATAGTCAGTAGTTCGTTTGAAACGATGTTTGTGGAGAGGCATGATCTTCGATTTATATTATCTCAATTAAAAACTCGAAAAACGTATATTAAATAAGTTACATTTCTCTTCGAACATGAAGTTAAAAATAATATATATGTATACGTTAATTGTGACGTCATAAAGACTGTAATTATTTTAGATGGTGCTCTTTCAAATTATTGATTTTTTTCAAGATCAATCACTTATTAAACTTTACTCGATGATATCATTAAATTAACAGAGCTCTTCATGTATAAAATTTCTATTATCGCCAAGTTCATCCCTTTCAATCGCCTGTTTTTATTTTAAAGCTGTACACTTTTTTTGTTGTTAATTTTTTTTTAAGTTTTAGGATACTATTTTTATTCTAAAGACAAATCTTAATACTACTTTACATGATTACTAGATTACTAGCTTGTAAATACTTAAGTGAAACAGACGCGGGTCTAGAATTTTTTTTTTAAAAAAGGGAGGGGGTGAAGACGAAAAGAGTTGTTATAACATACGCTTACAGAAAGATAAACAGATACAGGGATGTAGTATCTTTTTCAAAGTGGGAGAGTCATCAGACTGGGAAAAATTATGGACTTAGTACCTGAAAGTTTTTGACAAAGAAAGGAAAATAAATCTAAAATCTCCGAACCCGTAAATCCTATTTTTTTTTCACAACTGAATTTCTCAATATATTACTACCCTGAGCCTTTCAATAAAATATTCTTTTAAAAAAGCACAACAAAAATTAGGGACTCTCCTTTCTCTTCTTTTTAGCAAATTCAAAGAATGGACTCCCCCCCTTCTGGAATATCATAATCACGTCTGCCCTTTGTAATACAAACAAAATAATATTGGGTTAGCTTGCTATAATATTGATAATTAATAATGTACGAAATTGAAAGATTTAGATAAAAATTGTCTACAATTCCACTAAACAAAATTTATAACTTGGATGAGTATATGTCAATTTCAATTTCCTTATATTTTTACGAGAGGTAGAGTCAGTTCTGTTACATATTATAGCCGCAATTTACATACTTATATCAGCTAGCCGTCGATCTATTTTACTTTTAAACATATACTGTATACTGATATTTTCATAAATATTTCAAAACAAGATGTGTTTGTGAAACACTATGCGCCCGGCGTCAACAAAGTTCGAAAAAGCTATTTTTACTATATAAGTCTCAGTCAAGGTCACAAGGTCATTGAACTTGGTGTTGTTTGAAAGAACTTTATTAGTGGAGTATGCATACCATAAGCGCACAAATGTTATTTAATTGCAATTATATTTTGTAGATGTCATTAGATGTCATTTATTCACAGCATGGACAATTTAAAGATGGTGTGTTTTTCTTGACAGCACAAACAGGTGAACAGTCCTGGAGATGAACCCAAGGTCAAAATGACTCACATTGAATCCATTTTTATTTCATACAAATTTCTTGACTTTACACACAAATTCTTACATACTCAACACTTGTAATTTTCACTCATCTGCAAATAAAAATTCTTAAAGAAACAACCCTTCTCATTTTCACTCATCTGCTGTTCATGTTCTTCCTCATTTGAGTTTAAATATAATCAACTGAAATGTTGAGTGAATCAGTATAAGGTTGATGAAAGATATGGTCCAGGTTGTTGAGACTACCGGTATTAAGACTATGGTGTGAAAGACGTCTTCTCTATGGTTCCTGTTTAATTTTGGTCAGTGGTTTTCTCACAGTTTTTGCAGTTTTAGAAGATAATGTGTTGTATGATTTTTAAAAAAAAAATTTAAACAAATAAATCCATCTTGATTAACTGACTGATAGCCCTAATAAGTGCTGATGGAATAACAGCGCTTTCTTTTATTTGTTAATGCCTAAAATATCACAAAAAAGTGAGGTTATTCACAAGAATCAGCTAATTTTATGACGGGTTAAGGCTTCCATACATTGAAAAATTAATACAGTCACATGATTAATTTACATACCAAAATACGTCATCGGAAGTGTATTTTATCAGATGATGAGCGTCTGTAGATGCAGTGCGAATCAAAAGGGTTTTCAGGCGATTTTGATAACTACAAATTATGGTTATAAAAAAATGAGTATTTTTATCACTGACTGCATTGTTTTTATGATATTTACCTTTACACGCAGCATAATTTTGATTACTTGCTTATGTTTATGTTTCGAGATTCCCTACGTCAGGTGTCCTTAGCAATTAGAAATATGACGTCATTTTAGGGAAAACTCGCGCGATGAAAATAGACTATCGGAAACATATGACTTATCAGAAACATATGATGGCACGATAGTTGAATGGAAAAAGTTTCCTACTACTTAGGAGTCACACGATCTTTGTCATTACACGGACAGGGGGTGGATAGGGAGCCCCCCGGAATTTGCAGGACAATAAAATATACTAAAGCAAATAAAAATAAAATAACTTTGGATGCCCTCCACCCTAGAAAACATACCCCACCATAACTTTTTTTTTCTTTCTTAGGAAATTCTGGTCTGGAAATCCCCCTCCCTCCCAGAAGAAAATTCTGGATCTTGTTACTGAATGTAACGTCCACAACAGGGGACAGCCTAACTCAATTCCTCATCCAATGACCTTTGATCCTTTAAACTTTAACCTAACCGTTTGTATTTACAGTATTATAGACTATTTTACCCAAATCTAACGTTATACCAAAACTTGTACTTACCAGGCTGTCATAAACACAAAATGAAATATAGATATATGCCTATACAATGTCATGCAATGATGAGTTCACCACACTGCACGTGCCGATCTCTACCCAGAGTTATCGTTCCACTTATACCTCTGTCAACGTCTAAAAAGTAGTACTGAAGCGGAGGGACGTGATTTTTTTGTTTAAAATTGTCACAAAATGTGTTAATGCTGCATTATTTGTCTATAAAACCTAAATCATGTTGATATATCGGCAATGCATTTTAAATTTTCCACAATATCCTGCCGAGAAATAATCCCTTATAGGATATGGTGAAAAAGCATATCTGATGTTAAAGAAGAATATAGAAGTTTTACATTCATAATTTATGTTAGGGAAAAGTAAGTTTTGCCACTTGGCACACAGAGGTGTTGTAGCGAAGCGAACGACAACTCTGGGTAGAGATTGTGCACGTGCAGACTGCAACGCAATCTAAAAACGATAATGGTAAAACTAGTACTTAAGTTTGGTACGTGACGCAAGCCCACTGTAATGCAGATGTTCAGATACATGTATGGTACAAGAACAAATTTAAAATTATCATTTACAAAAGATGTTTTATCTTAACTTTGCCGTCTAGGCCTATTTCCAAAAAACAGACAAATTGGGTGTGTTTGTGTGTGTTGATGGGAAAGGGGTGGGGGTAAATGCTAGGCCTAATGCATTATCAATGAATGATTTTGAAAATAATTTGAAAAAAATATTTTGAGAATATAGTTTTTCATGATATGATAAATATCAGAGAAAAAGGTAATGGCAAATTATTATTCTACAGTCAGTTAATAAGTCAAGGGAATCTAAACAAACTTGAAATACAACCATACTTAAATTCTATTTCCAAGAATCTTCGTTCTTTTTTTGACTCGATTGAGAATAAGTGCCCACAAATTACAGATAGAGGTTGGCAGATATTGTAACCCAGTTATACCAAGAAATGAAAGATATTGTATTAATTGTCAAAATGTCGTTGAAGATGAACATCATTTTTTATTTGTATGTCTCTTTATAAACAACTAAGAAGTGAATTTTGTACACTTTTTAATAATACATGATTGTATATGTTATGAAATTCTTAATCCAGCAGATGTTACATCTACAAGAAATATTTGTAATTTCATACGTGATGCTTGTAATATAAGAAAATCTATGTGACTATATATCTTATATTTGTTTACTGTATGTATGACTTGCGTCACATATGGGTATATGGCCATTCTATATTTAGAGGTCGCGTCATCAAGCTAACACTAACGATGTGAGGATCACGTGACCTGGTGTACACATTTGGGTATATGGCAGCTTTCGAGGAGTTTCTGCCTAAAGTTGGCACAATTAATTCATCAAAAACGCTTTACACTAATTTGAATATTATTTATGTTGATCTATATGAGAGAATAGATACTAAAAGTTCCAATTATGGCCAAAAAAGTCATACCCCCCCTTTATCAAACCTAATTTACATCATTAATTAAATTCTGTTGTTTGATATCAGACTGGTAATGAAATAAGAATATAAAATACCTATAAGAGGCTCATGGGTCACATGGTCACCAGAGCATATTATGCTCGATTTGATGAATACATGTATTATGTAAATTATTAAATAATCAGGATATAAATACGGGTTAGTCACGAGATTAAATTCCATATGATGAATTTAATCTCGTACCAACTCGTATTTATAGCCCGATAGATGTTTTAAAATGATACCTTATTACTTATATTTACATTTGTGACATATTCATACTTTATATTTGCCTGATTGTGACTTTTATCGTGTGAAATGCATTATTTTTCAAACTCAAAGGCAAGTATGTAATCTACTTAACGCGCGTCGACCCTTTATGACGTCACTGAGAAATTACGTCAAACGATTATCCATACGCACATCTATGACCTCTTGACAGTTATATTTACATTCCCTGTGTTTTTCTAGTAAGCCAACTGTGAAATTGATTTGAAAATCATTTTCGTGTATACTCACGCGTAGAAATATACACGGAGAAACGTGCATTAACGTGACGTCACAATGAGGCTGCAGCGACGTTAGTAAAAATGCAACGATATAGGGCAGCGAGAAATTCAAATATTTAGCATAATTTAGTTGTTTCCAAACATGTAAAATGTAAATATAAGGAATGTTTTTCAGTTTAGTGTGAATTATTGGTGTGTGAATCACACAGACATGCACGTAGGCATATTTTTCATGAAGCGCTAGCGCGCTTCATGAAATATGCCTACGTGACAAGTCTGTGGGATTCACACACCAATAACTCACACAAAACTTTAAAAAATCCTTAAATAGATACGCATTCCTTTCAGTAGTGTTATATAAAGGAAAACATTTGCAAATGTAAATATTGAATTAGGCCCCCTATATTGACTTTTTTCCTTGGTAAAGCCCAATTTTAAGGAGTGTGCATTTAGAGGCAAACACCTTAGTACGGGTATTACTGCCTCACGACAGCATCTAGTTTTTAATTTCCTCTGTTCGTGTAATTTTCGATTTTTGTTTGTGCATATTATACCCCTAAATTGTGTGAAATATTTCGGATTCGTGTATTTTTCGTTATGTTTGTCTTAAAATCTTGCAAACTATGTGCATTTTTTTACCTATACGTGCATTTTTATTTTACTCGTGTATATTTTTCATCTAGCTCGGGTATAAAATCTTGATCGTTGTGCAGAAAATACTTTTGAACCAATCGGCGTGCCGTACCCCCTCCCTGGAAAAAAATTCCTGGATCTGCGCCTGAATTGGTTGCTATGGACACAATATATGCCCCCACCCCATTATCTTTATAGATACGACAGGAATGCATTAAGGAAAAAACGATGCAAATGAGGCAATATCGAACAAATATTTTTTCTCCCTTAGAATAAAAAACACAAAGTTTACAAATCCCCCTACAAAAATTTTTTTATTGACGTTGCGCACGGTGTTGGTGTTAGTTTCGGTAACGTCAAAATGACATTATTTTACTTGAGGTTCTAGAAAATTTATTTGACGTTACTTTTTTGCTAACATTTTTTACGGAGGAAAAATAAAATCCCAGTAATGCCGCCAATTATATAATGCAGGTAATTGAAAACACGTGTCATTAAATTCTCTGCACCCTAAATATAACCTGCATGCATATTGCGGGAGGAAAGTATGAGCATGGTTTGCCTCATTTAAAAAAAAATAGAAATAGTAGAAATAACGAAACTTGTTCAACATCGCATTTAAAATTAACATGCTTTTTATTTTAATGAGATAAATTAAAAAAAAAATTCCATATCAGTAGGCCCTAGAAGCTGTCCTTTGTTTTCAGTAAATTATACATGTAGATATTTTGCTGATTTAGCATTGAATTTTTTTTTCACAGTCCCATCCCACTTTGTAATGAAAACCTGATACATTTGTACTCACCTCCGACAACCCCTAGCCCTTATTCAATATTGGATTATTCAATGTAAACGCGCCATGTACAGAACATGATTTTATATCAGCATAAAATAGAGTTGACACATTTTTATGTGAGTTAATTTAAATTTGAAATCATATCCTTGCATGAATTTTGGTTTGTGTGATTTTTTTTTCTCGTGTCTTAATTCGGACCCTGAATGCAGATTCCGACAAGGATTTATACCGATACAGTACATGTTTTACTTTTATATATAAATGCAACTTTTAAAACTTAAAATTATTTTTCTAATTAATCATTATTGATATGGGTTTTTTTTATATCAGGCTCATCAGCAATTGAGAGTAAGTTTTGGAGAGAGAGAGAGAGAAATATTTTGACGCTTTACATGACTTTTATGCATTGAACTTATATAACGTCAAAACGCCAAAGTTTTACGTCTGTGACATTTATGTTGACATTTTAAAATTTTGATAGGATTTTGTCACCATTCTACTGAAATTATTTTGGAATATACCAATAATTTTTTGAAAAGATGCACATTTCATAAAAATCCTTTAATTTTCAATATGTCCATTTTCAATGACTACACATATATATGATCAATGTTACCACATTTATACAATTATAGTAATATTTATTACTTTTGGACAATGTGTGACATTTATGTTGACTTTGTAAAAAGCCTATTAAACAAACATTAAATTTTCTTTATAGAATCAAATTCATTTTAATATCTAAATAAAGTATTGATTTTGCACGTTTTGTATTAAACGTTGTTTGGTGCCAAATTAGAAAAATGAAGGTCATTTCTGGGGTGTAGCATTTAAACGTGGCGTTTTTGCCGTCAAATTCAATTGTGACGTATAGCTATATACATGTAGTACATATATGTAATACGGCAATTGTTTATTAAAATTTAAGGCACCGCAAGTTAAAATTCTGTCTAGAGATCTTTTTCTTAATAACATGGCAACATTTCGTAGAATTTAAAATAATTTTCAACATCAATTTTTCATCCAGCATTACAAAATTTGCCATTTTACGAATCTTAAAAACTTTGCGACATTGAACCTCTAAACTTTGTGACACACAATCTTAGTCAATGTCCCCACAATAAATTGGCTTAATATCAGAAACCCAACATATATATATCGACACAAAATATCAGTCTAATTCAAAATATAGTTCCTTGCACACAAAAAGGATCATTGACATACCATTTCAAAATTGATTTTGCTCATGAAATCATTTTTAAGTTACCGATGACATTTCATGTAGGTGCATCTACATCGTTGTCTTGCATTTTGAACAACGCGTTCACAACATTCGGATTGAACAAAATCACAATTGTAAAACTTAACATCAGTTACATCATATTTTGAACTTTTCTGCTAAATTCTATGTTTGTATTGTTTGTTTTAAGGAAATTATCAACATTTTGTTATTGCGTGTGCGACGCTCCTGTTACCTATCTACATGCGTTTTTGACGTACAATAATTGATTGAATAGTCGAATTAATATATTTAATAATTGAAATTTTTTTTATCAATATTTTTGTTAATATGTATCAAGTATACAACTACCGACTGAATGATATATAGTTTTCATATAGTGAATTGTTTTAAAATTATAGAAATAGCGCATATGCCGCCGTAATAGTAATTATTGACTTTTTGACACCAACACCGTGCGCGACGTCAATGTGATTTTTATTTTTAATGTAAATAAGACTGTTTTGTCATTACTTTTAGGATGCTTTTGTCATCAGCATGCTTAGCCTGTTGCAGATTTTATATAAAAAGGTTTAATATAAACTTTATTTTATAAGCATCACTTTACACTTGGGAGATAATTTGCAATTTTTCTTTTTGTAAAACGTATAGAATATTTGTGTTGCCATGGTAACATATGATCATGACTTAGTCTAGCTTTTTAGATTTGCTTTTAAATTAATCCTTTTAGAACTTCATTTTTTATCATTATTAAATAGCCCATACTTAGTCAGAATACTCCTTAGTTGCTATTCTTTAAAATTCTTTTTAAAAACTGAAGCTTTTTGTCTTCTAACCTTTCTGTGGTTTCCATGGTGATGCATGGCAAGGGGTAAAAAAAGCTTTGCTGGTCAAATATCAATTTTATATAATCATGTTACTTTTGTACTATATACACATATGAATTTTGTTTACAGCCAGGAAAAGAAAATAGTAGGTTTAGTTTAAACTTTTCATTATTCAATTGTGACATTCAAATTTCACAAACATGATAAAAAATAAACAAGTTGGTAAAAACAATTTATATCCTGTTCTAGGACAAGTTATTTCTTAATTTTATTGAAGAAATTATATTTTTTATAAAACTTATTGACAAGTCAATTTTACACGTTTGATTCCCTTATTTTATTAAATTTCTTAATGAAAAATAATTTATTTTGAATTTTTTTTAATCGGTCGAAGATAACATTTTTTTTACCGAATAATTTTCGACTCCAAAAGTTTTCTGAGAAAATAACCTTGCTTGATAACTGAGACCTATATAAAAGCCTCAAAAGGGAGAAGCTTGTTTGTTTTTCTTTCTCTTTCTTTTGTTTCATTTTCATATTTTTTCCTATAGCTGTATCTAAATTTAACCTGGAATTTCTCACCTGATCTCGAAACCTAAACTTTAGTAGAAATTCACTGCTCAAAATGACAATTCAACTTTCTATTTTTTTTTATTCGGGAAAACACCTCCTTTTTTCATTTCCATAAAGTTTATCACGCTTCGAAGACTTTAAACAGAAAACAAAATGTACATTGTAATTCATTAAGACTTACATACATGTACATATTTTTTTTCATATAAGCAAAAAGTCACACATTTGCATAGTATTTAAATAGATCGATACACTTATTTTTAATTTACAAAAATTGATAAAAAAATTCAATTACCCAGATATTTAAGGTCTGTTCTCATTTTATAGTCTTGAGACTTTTATTTCCAACCAATCTACATTGGCATATAGTTCTCCTCTGAATTTTAATCACAATGCTCAGAAAACGACGTCAAAGTCGCGGTATTGTAAACACGGAAGTAAATGTTGTCGACTATCACGTTTCGTACACAAGAAATAAAACTGGATTTCAAAGTGTTATAAAAGTTCTATGTATATTTGATACGGACATTTTTTAAATATATAATATTATAAAATTATTACTATTTAGTACGTGAATTCACTTATTCGTAATTCTATTTAATTAAGTATGTAACTTGATGTTGATATAAGCGATATTGGACATACACATTGTTGGTAACAGCGATAAAACAAAATCTATGCCTGACTAAATTAAAGATGCTGCATATTTGTTTTCTGAGGAATTTACATACACATACTTAAATTGGATTTATGTTCAGAAGTCTTAATATAAAAAGGTATATTCCATGCACATGTATATTTTTTTTCAGAGAGAGCTAGCGAGAGATCAAGCCACACATAATATTACCCTTCTTTATAAACGCTACTTTTTGCTGTAAAATTTATACCATAATTCAAAAATGTTAAGTTCTTTAAATTTAATCCATAGTTTATCATACTGATGTACTCCGATTGTCAGATCACATGAACTGTCGATTTTCAAATGTGTGGATAAAAAACGGGGGGGGGGGGGGGATATGTAGCCAGGCCAAAAAAAAAAAAAAAATCTCGGAATACCGGTAAAAAGACAACCGGTTAAATTTCAAGCTAAAATAAATAACTCCTCTTTGATTGGATATAGATACTTGTAACATGAGAGATTAAAACCTTCTACAACAACAATAAATAATTCTATATTGAATTAAAAGTGGGAGAATATGCTAAGGATAAATGCGGATAAAATACGGAGGATGGGGATGCCATAAAAACTTTGCTAAAAATAAATTTTGTTTCAAAATCTAATTTGAAATGATCAAATACATGTAAATACATGAAGAAGAAGTGTGTGGTATAGTTACTATTGTTTCTTACATTGTTCTGATAAATGGAATCCCACTCGAAACTGAAC
>NW_026932259.1:0-5111 GCF_032062105.1 Saccostrea cuccullata | reverse complement strand
AGTCAAAAGTCAATATCAATTTGTGCTGATTGCAAGGACAATTATAATGTTGTCCGGTTACGTACAAGAACACGTACGCTGGGTTTTTTTTATGCCCTTTACTCTCCTTTCCCATTCACTTCATGGAATCCAACCATGATGCTAACTAGAGCAATTGTTATATTGAGTACAACACAATAGTGTTAGAAGTGTAACTCATAGTGATGGAGAAAAGTGTAAAATTCAACATTTATTTGTCTTCCCTGGTATTTACAAGCTGGAGAGTAAAATATGGATTGGCCCAAAATCTCTAAGGAGACTGTATGTGTATAGTGGAAATTTGATAACCCTACTCTATCGATTGTATACTAGTTTATTTAATCTATAGTCATCAGTTCCATTTTACATAACAAAAATAGGAAATCAGATCAAAGAAATGCCATCTTTTAACTCAAATGAAAAGTATTTTCATCAATTGAATTTGTTTAAATTTCATTTCTTTTGTAGAAAAGTGGAAGTATACAAACTAACAAAAATGAAGGCTTATACAAAAATAGAATCCATATGTTCTACATTTGTACCAATTTGATTTTAAATCAGATCAACAACTAGACCAAATATAATATGCCATTCAAAACAAGGTCAGCCATAAGAAAGATGAGAGCTAACTGACAAATTACTTCTGTAGTTTTATGCCTTAATAGTAATATAGTGAGATCAATGGTATATATTTGTAACAGTCAACTTGAGGACAGTTCTAGCAAAGTTTTGATACAAAATGCATTTCTCTGCCTAAAAGAATTGAATAATGTCCACCAGATTACACACCCTTTTAAGTGGGTGAAATCACAAACTGGAAGACAAAATCTTATTCAAAACATATAAATGTATTTACATGAAGTACATGCCCACATTTCAGGTTCTTTGGCATTTTTTTTCATAAATTATTTACATCAAATTCATCTAGTAAAAATAATCTAAAAAGTATTTTAATACATAAAAAATATATTTCAGCTCTATTTGGTTTTTGCTTCTTCGATTTTTTGGAATGTTTTACAAATATTCTAAAAAATACATCTCCAATTTAAGAATCCTTATGAAGTTGTGAATTCTATTTTCTGAGGGGGAATAATTTGTTGTGTAGGTTGTAAAGAAATTCCCTGGGCGGTAGATACTGTAGTTGGTAATGCTTGTGTCAAAATGACCTGATTGGATCCCGAGGTAGAAGCAGGTGTGATTTTGGCCATGATAAAGTTCTGATTGGTTCCTGGCACTGAAGAGGGCGTGGATGCAGCCACAAGAGTGGCGCCTGTCGAAGTACTGATGATTGTTGGAAGCGTCATGGTGGCTTGAGAGGTGGGTGTGGTTAACTGATTTGTGGGCGTGGCCATCACTTGAACAGGTGTAATTGGTGGAGAAAGAGGGGAAGACAACTGAGGATTGTAGTTTGATGGAGGATTAATCCTCTTCTGTTTTTGTCTTCTATTACAAAACCACACTCGTACAACCTCTTTTTCCATATTTAGTGTGTCTGCAACAGAAGTGATTTCCTCCGAGGATGGTTTGGGATTCTGTTGAAAGCTTTTTTCCAGGGCCACTCTAATGTTAGTTTCTATACTGGTTCTCTTTTTCCTTCTCCTGGACACAGATTCGGGAGATAGACTATTACCATTGCCACCTGGGCTCCCTCCCACTGGTGTGTTCAGATTAGCACACATCGTGTCCGCATCCTTTAACCACTTTTGTAACAGGGGTTTTAACTTGCACATATTTTTAAAGCTCAGATTTAAAGCTTCAAATCTTGATATTGTTGTCTGGCTGAAATCATTTCCATATAGTTTTCCCATAGCTAAGCCCACATCACCCTGTGTGAAACCTGCAAAGTATGAAAAATTTTAACTTGCATATGTCTTATTTTACAGATTTTCTTAATTATCTGAGTATTTCTTTTAATAAGGAATATACCTAGTTCTATTCTCCTCCTCTTAAAGGTTTTAGCAAACTGCTCAAGTTCTTCTAAGTCAATATTTTCTTCCTTCAATAGAAAAAAAAGTTGAAATTCAATATACAGGTGATTGAATCAATTCACAAAGATAAACTAGGCAGCTAAAACTTGGGGTTATATTTTTCATTGTCTTTAATTTCTATTATGTAGCCTTTCAGGTTACCCCAATAAAAGTTGTTGCAAATAACTTATGAATACTTACTGGTGGTATCTCATCCACAGAGGAATTCATTTCTTCAGGCTGAGTTTTGATGGTAGCATTTGTAGTGGACACAGCTGGTAGAACTATCTGAGAAGAGCTGGAGATCTTGGTCATTGTGTTCTGTACTTTGACAGGGGTTCCACTTTGTTGAACTGGAGTAGATTGGGCAGCAGGGACCTGTATCTAGAAACAAATCATTATCAAGGATTAATTAATATGCACACTGGAATCTAGAGTTAGGAAAAGGTTTTGGTAGGGACAGTAGATCAGTCATGTTCTTGTGAAGATTTTTATTTTTCCTACGTATTTCACAGTAAAACTTTGATTCCCTATTGTGACCCCATCCTAATCAGGGGATCATGATTTTAGCAGTTAAGAATCTACACGTCTAAGGAAGTTTCCAAAAAAAAAATTGAAGTTTTACTGGTCCAGTGGTTCTCAAGAAGAACTTTTTTACTGACCCCATCTTATTTTTAGTCTTTTCTTGATTATCTCACCTTGTAAGGGGGTTTGGTCCTTCACTTTAATAATCTAAACACAACTTTAGTTTACCCAAGGATGCTTTGCACCAACTAAGTTATAATAGATCCAGTGGTTCTTGCAAAGAAGTGGAAAATGTGAAAAATTTACAGACAAATGGACGGCAACTGGGGTTTAGAAAAGCTTACATGAGCTTGAAGCTCTTGTGAGCTCATAACTATAAACATGCCACTACACAATATCCCTTCTGTCGTAAAATGAGACAAAACTGATTGAAAGGTATTGTGACTCATCTGTTTAGTTAACCCTCTTTCGTGTATATAACTGTTATCTAGTTTTCACACATCACAACGCACATGAGCTGAGCAATCTTGTGATTTACACCTTTGTACGTATCATAGATCCTCTTTTACCTACTCCTTGCTATGGATATGTGTACATATAGCTACAGTGCCACCCATTGAAAAAATTGTATATTTATTGCGCACAAAAGGTATGGATTAATTCTTCCAAATTCTTACCTCAATTGCAAAAAAATCAGATTTCAAAAAAATTCCGCACTCTTCTATCAAGTACTTTCGTAGTTGACATCTACACGAAGCGCGTTAGGCCGAATTATCTTACAAACCAAAATGGCAGTTTAAACAGACAAAATTTTCGATGATCTCGAAATCAGGGCCAGGAGGGCTATAAACAACAACTTTAAGGTATGTTTTGTTGTAGATACAGTGAAAGATTATGTTAGGAATACATGATAAGTAATATTTTGATATTATAGTTTTAAAAACATGGAGAAATAAATCGATAAACAGCGCACTTTTTTGTGCGCAATAAATATACAGTTTTTTCAATGGGTGGCACTGTAGCTCTTCGGTCTGTCAAATTATTTTTTCGGAGAACTACAGATCAGCAGCTAGTGTACATAAAGGTTGTTTCAAGAACAGAGTTACCTCTCTTTGCTCTTACCTGAAGTGGTTGTGTGGTTGCATTCTGGAGTTGCTGAAGTTGTTGCAGAACAGCTGCTGTTGGTTGTTGCTGGGCTTGTTGTTGTTGTTGTTGCTGCTGCTGCTGCTGCTGTTGCTGGACTTGCTGTGTCAGTGAAGCCAATGTAGCAGCAGTAAGAACTGGAATTCCCTACCAACAAAATATTAATAAATTTTCAGAACTTACAGTGTATCAGACATCAATGTTTTGTTGACATTGCCACACTGAGATGTCTTTAATAGTGTTGAAATTTCTAGGTTTTTAACTCTGAGCCTTATTTTTGTTGTTGTTGCCCACAAATTTATGTCTTCCACTAAATTTTCAACTACTGTACAGTAAATTACTAAATGTAATACTAAAGAGCACCCAGAGTTTCCATTCAAATATAACGGAGGTAATAAATACTTGTAGACCACCAAAGTTCCCAATCATCATATCATATAGACTTAGGTACTTTGAGCACTGAACTCAAAAATTACCCAAGTCCGTATAAGTATAACGACCAAGTCCATTTTTCGCTTGGAAAATAAGGAAACTGCCCATAAAATATATATAAAGTTATGTTTACAGTTGTCTTCAGTTTCTGATAATGCCAATACCAAAAGTTTATCCTATTCATTTAGCACTCTTCTCCATTATTCTTTTACCATGTATGCTGTACTTTATTAAACTGTGTCTCACCTGGTTTTGAATCAACAGTGGTTGAAGCCCTGTGGTAAGCTGTGCAGGGTTCAGGAATACAATCTGCTGTGTGCCCTGGAGGGCCCCCGCCAGCCCCTGTAGAGTGGTTGTGGCTAGGGGCGAGGCCTGGATCTGTGTGGACTGAGGGGTGGCACTACTGATGGGGGCCTGTTGAGAGACTACAGAGGTGGTGCTAGCAGCAGAACTAACTGCTGGTGAATTGGTAACTTGTTGTTGAATCTGCTGAAAATTGTATGATAGGCAACATGGTCAAAATAATGCAAATTTTGCAGAAAATTCTTAGTTGAAATTTACAATATTACCTAACACAATTAAGGCAATAAACATGATTTCAAGTGGAGATTCCTAAATACCACATACCGTATAAGTGGAAATTCTAGCAAGACGAAAATTTAGCGATTTGTCTTTAAAAATTCGCGTTTTAATTTTAGCGAGATGCAATTTTAGCAATTTTGAAATGTTCACTAAAGAAACTATTTCAAATACAATTCAATTAATTTTAAGCGATATGAAATTTTAGCGATTTCAGCACCCTCACTAATAATGCCAAGATTAAATCCTCGCTAAAAATTCTGCTTATACGGTATATTTACTTCATTTTCAGTGATAATGTAAATAAATGATTCATATTATATAAAATTTCATTAACTTCATTGATCAAGTTCCACTACCTGTTGCAACTGAAGTTGCTGTTGTTGCTGAGTTAGTTGCTGTGTAAGTTGCTGCAGTTGCTGGAGATCTGCAATCTGTATACCAGCA
>NW_026932258.1:0-5109 GCF_032062105.1 Saccostrea cuccullata | reverse complement strand
TTTTGTTCAGGGTGTGCCGTATAATGTGTACTTGATAATTTAATAATTAACAATAAATATTTAATTTTTGAAGTAAAAGTTTTCTTTAAATATTTAAAAAAAAATATGAAAAGAATTAAATCTATTCATATTTGCATTAACATAGTGAAAAAAAATGAGTACGGGGCATCCATTGTTTTGTTGATACTTATATATAAATTTAAAATTATAAAAAATAAAATCTGCCCACCCGCCCCAATGTTTTAGCAAATTAGGATGAGAATCTAAAGATTAATTATACGTGGCCTAATACACATGTTTAAAGGTGCATGAACACAGATTTGAAGTTAATATTATCTGTATATTAAACACACAACTTTTATGTTTGAATAGCATCTCACAGGAAAATATATGAAAAATCTTAATCTCATGTAAAAATTGTTGAAACTTAAAATTTTTTGATGGGTTTGATTGACACATCCTTGCACTTTCACAAATATTAATTTTATTCTGAATTCTTAGGGAAAGTGGCAATCTTGTTGTGTATAAATGAAAAATATGGAAACTTAAACCTGAAAAATAATTATATTCAGAATAGAAATGTTTGAAAGGAAAACCCTTAACAAGTATCGTCATTCAGGGCTTAGTGTCGTGTACAGAGTTTAGCAAATTGAACACACCCTTTAAACATACACAGTTTTTGTAAACAGGGCACGAGCTTTGTTATCATTGAGGTTTATGATTCACAGAGTGTGTTCAATTGTTAAAGTCTGCTCACCACAACTGCATAGACTGACAATATACTGTGTGTATGTTTTGATCTCAAATTTTTTTACCTGTAATTTTCTGGATTACAGTTTTAATATTTTTTCATTTATACACAAGATTGCCACTTTTCCTGAGTATTGAGAATGAAATTTATATTTGTGAGAGTTCAAGAATGTGTCCATTAATTTAAAGTTTCAATAACCTTAGATGAAATAAGATTTTTAATATATTTTCCTCTGAAATGCTATTAAAATACATAAATTATGATATCATACAGAAAATATTAACTTCAAATCTGTGTCCATGCACCTTTAATATGTAAGCTCTATCTCTTCTAGTTCAAAAGTTATGGCCAAATAGTTCCAATATTTTATTTCAATACTAAAACAAACAATGTAATTACAACATATTAGAATTCATTTCATGTTTCATTAGGTTGCACCTTAGATTAACTGATTAAAAAGTATATAATGAGCAATTATATTTTCACTCTACATGTTTATAAGAAAATTATGAACACCTCCTTGATCCATAAAATACTCCTGATTTGGCACCTTTGATGAAAAACTCCGCAGGGGTAGTTGTCCCAATTGGACAGTTCTAGTTGATATTGGCAATTAAAGATACATGTATCTCCAAAAGAATTATATAAGAAACAGCCATTATTTTGTATCTTGCAACAATGCCTAGAAAAGGAACCTCCATTTTTATGCCTCTGTAAACAAAGTTTCGGGGGTTTATAGTTTTTGTCGTGTCCGTTTGCTGTCTAGCTGTCTATGTCTGCTCTGTTTATACACAAAAACTTTAACCTTGCTCATAACTTTTGATTTAGTGGAGCCATGACTTTCATATTTCACATGTATTTTCCTTATGACAAGACCTTTCTTTTGGGTAACACCAAATTTAACCTTTTGACCTTGGAGTTTGTTCCACTTTTACACAAAAATTTTAAACTTTTACTTTGGTCATATCTTTTAAACAGTAGATACCAGGACATTTATACTTCACATTTGTATTTTTTGTGGGAAGACCTTTCATTGGATACCACCAACCTTGACCTTGGAGATTTCTGTACTTATGAAAAACTTTAACCTTGGCCATAACTTTTGAACGATAAGGGGTAGTGCTTTCATACTTCACATATGTAATACTTGTGAGAAGACTCTTTATTGGATGCCCAGAAATTTGACCCTTTGACCTTGACCTCAGAGTTTGACCTACTTAAAAAAGCAAAGTTTGACCAGAACTTTTAAAGGAATAGGTCTAGTGCTTTCATACTTTACATGTTTAATGCTTGTAATAAGACCTTTCATTTGATAGCAAGACCTTTGACCCTATGACCTTGATGGTTGACCTACTTATTAATATTTTAACCCTGGCCATAACTTCTGAATGTTTACCACTTGGGATTCCATACTTTTACATAAGTAAGCCTTGTGGCAAGACTTCTCATTAGATACTAATTATCTTGACCTTTTGACCTCGACCTTAGAGATTTTCATACTTATGAAAAACTTTTAACCTTGGCCATAACTTTTGAATGCTAGGGGCTAGTGATCTCATACTATATATATGTAATCATTGTGAAAACACCCTTCATTGGATACCAAGATTTTGCTAATTTGATGCCATACCGGGGCATCAGCATTTCACAAACACATTTTGTTTTTTGTAAGTAAACATGTTGAGCAGCAATACTTAAATGACAAAATCTCCGAAAAATTGTATATTATTTTAATATTTAGGAAACTATAGTTTGCCTATAAGATATAAGGATGAAAATACAAATAGAATAATATGTATGTTTTTAGCTCACCTGAGCCAAAGGCTCAAGTGAGCTTTTCTGTCATTTTGTCCGGTGTCCGTCTGTCTGTAAACTTTTCACATTTTCATTTTTTTTTCTCTAGAACCACTGGGCAAATTTCAACCAAACTTGCCACAAAGCATCCTAGGGTGAAGGGGATTCAAGTTTGTTCAAATGAAGGGCCACGCCCTCATTCAAGGGGAGATAATTGGAAATTAATAAAAATTTGGTGGCATGTTTTAAAAATCTTCTTCTCAAGAACCACTGTGCTAGGAAAGATGAAACTTATGGGAAAATATCCTCAGGTAGTGTAGATTGAAATTTTTTCAAATCATGACCTCCTGGGGTTTGGCGGGGTCACAATGGCTGACCATAGTCGTACATAGAAATATATATGATTGAAACGTCTTTAAAAATCTTCATTTCAAGAATAACAAAGCCACAGTTGATCTTATTTATAGGAAAGCATCATCAGGTAGTGTAGATTCAAGTTTGTTCATATAATACCCTCTCCTCTTTAAGAAATGGTTGGAGTGTTCAGGTGAGTGATGTGGCTCATGGGCCTCTTGTTTAATGTGTCAAACAAAAACAAACGCACCCAACCAATTATGTTTGTGGTTTAGTAGTGATATTCTGTCATCTTTATTTTCAGAACCATTCTCCAAGAAAAGAAAAAAATGGCTGTTGATGTTGAACAACCGCTTGAACCATCTTTATCTCTTCCACTTTTCTCCAGAGCGAAATAAATGAATATCATTGAATGAAAGAATTACACTTCTGAAAAGAGTTCTGACATTCTTTAAATGGCAGATGTGTTAAGTTCACCTTTCACTTTTGGAATATTTCATGGTGCTACATGTAATGAAACATTGACATGAGAAGTGTACCTTTTTTATGTCCCTATCAGTAAAAGAAGTGGGCATATTATGTTACCCTGTTATGTTAATCATTCTGTTGTTAAATGCTGTTGTAAAAAAAATACACAACATTAAAATATATTCATTTTTTGAATGAAAAAATATGCAGTAGATATTTTTTTCTTTCATGTCATAACCCCATGCCAGTAAAAATTTCATGATTTGTTTTTTTTTAAATATTAATATTACTACATGTATAATGTGAGTTAATGTCTCAGAAACAAAGTTGGGATATATAAATCAGCTGAGTTTGAAGAATGATTTCTGTACCATAATCATGATAATTGTAGAGAAATAAACATGTAAACAAACAAGGTAAATAAAGTTTGCACATGACAAAAGGATATTTCATGACTAACTCTAATCAATATATAGAAGGCGAAGTTTTCAAATCACAGTATTGAATTTCTTGCAAACTAAAACAAATTAATAGTAATTTTTAAAGTTAGTCATGATTCAGGTGAAGAAAAAGAGGCTGAACATTCATTGCTCTAATATACTAGTATATATGATTTTTTGCTGTCTAGAGACTTGGTAAAAGAATTATTTTGGAATGTTGAAAACTTATATCCTACACAGGTTGTTTATAAGAGAATGAGTTCTCTTATATATTGAATATTGTGTGCCAGCTACCCTCTGAAAAATGTTTTCAACTTATTGATGACCCAGGATGCCATTCATTTAAAAAAGAGTTCACTCCCTATATGTTGTCTTTTACCTTCCCTCTGAGAAACACACCTTCTTCTAAGGCCTACGGCTTTTCAGCTGATTTTCCTCTGCAACTGACCACGTGTATTAGTTTCGCATTTACAGCTCTGTATATGCTTAGTGTCATAGTAATACTGATATATTTCGAAACAACAAATAAGATGCAATATGTGATGCCAAGAAGGATTCCAAAAAGAGAGGTTGATTTTTTTATTTATTTGATCACTTCCTGTGACGACCGAAAAGTGAGGGAGACGATCTCAACCAAAAAGGGTTTGCCTACTCATCAAGATCCACAAGTCTTCTAAGTTTGGTGTTTTAATCTCTTACCATTTCGGAGACATCGCTATAATAACTTCTCATTTTGAGGACAGAAAATCAAGCGACCAAAATTGAATTTTACAAAGATTTTTGACGTTACCGGAAGTGACGGCGGACAACCTTTACCCTAAGGTATTTGCTTACTCATCAAGATCTATTACTCATACATGTTTTGTGTCTTAATCTCTTACTGTTTCAGAGATATCGATATGATAACTTCTCATTTTGAGGACAGGAAATCACGCGACTGGAAGTGAATTTTACAAAGATATTTGACATTACTGTAGACATTCGCAGTCTAAATAACATCTCAAAAAATGATTTCAAATACTTTACCTATGAAAATATTTATGGGGGAAAAAATACTCAAATTATATAGTTTTTCTCTTATAACCGGAAGTTGTCGTTTTTGTTTCCGTTGGGATTGACATATTTTGAAAATACAAATAATATGCTATAATGTGATGCCAAGAAGGATTCTCTGAAAAAGAGTTGAAATATTTTATTTCTTTGATCACTTCCTGTGACGACCGGAAGTGACGGCAAACTTATCCAAACTGGTTTTGCCTACTCGTCAAACTACCACGTAAAAATTTGGGTTAAATCTCTTAC
>NW_026932257.1:0-50778 GCF_032062105.1 Saccostrea cuccullata | reverse complement strand
AAAACAAAAAATTAAAATTAAAAAACATTAATTTTGTGCAATGTGTAAATTGACGTTTGAACATTGAAATATTGGAAAAGAGTTGAGTTTTAACAGTTTATTTTACGAAAGATATTGTTTATGGTGCATTAAATTGATAGTAACATCCAAATATCCACAATTTTGCAGCATTAGTATTTTAATTATCACAATTATTGCATAAATTAAACAGGCACTAAAATATCTCTTTAATAAAAATAAGCAATTATTTAGCCCTATTGATTAGGATAGTAAGAATATTATTGTATAATATAAGAAAAAAATTGTGTCCGACTTTAAAATTGCGGTGTCCGACTTTCACTGTCTTTGTCCGACTTGACCTGTCTCTGTCTTATCGTGTTTGGTTTTAATTTATAGCGAGTATAAATCTTTAACCAATGTGTAATGTATGTTCTAATTTTATTAAGAGTTACTGTTCTTGTCTTATAAGCTTTCCTGTAAAAGAAGGTAATAAATCAGTTCTTAACCCACAATGGTGTTGTGAATACACAGTTGACAGTACATTACATGGTGTCAGTAGCGGGATACATCTCCCCTTATCCATTGCCATCTGCAGAAATAAGTGCTGCAGTTATACAGAAAGGATTGTGATGAATACGATGAATTTAGCTGTCACGCCGAAATTCAACTGGGAGGCCCAGAATCTGGTTGAGGAATTGCACACGTTTATACAACACGTGGAATTCTGGAGAACGGAAGAGGAACATTGTAATTACCTGATGATATGGATTGGCGACAAGGGAAGAGATATCTATTCAACGTGGAACCTGTCAGAGAAAGATAGTAAGAAATTCTCAGTGATGAAGGAGAAATTTGAAAACCACGAGAAACCGAAGTCAAATCGTGTTTATTCGAGATACAAGTTCCTCAGTAGGACACAGAAGGAGGGAGAAACGTTTGAACAATTTCTCACAGATCTCAGACTTTTATTGAAAGAATGTGGATATAAGGACCAGGACGATATGATTCGAGACGCTATCGTGTTCGGTACTCGGGGTCACAAGGTACGTGAAAAATGCATTGGTGAGGGTTCAGACTTAACCCTGGAGAAAGCTGTGAACTTTGCGCGTACATGTGAAATTTCTAAGCAGCAAATACAGTCTATGGAAGACAAATTGGTACATGGAATATCGAAAGGTAGGACTCCCCCAAACCGGAAGTCAGCACCGACTAAAAGCGAAAGTGAAAGTAAGAAATCGATAGTGAAAGACTGTAAATATTGTGGTCAAACTCATGAGTTTAAACGATGCCCTGCATATGGTGAAACTTGTAGAAAGTGTGGAAATCCAAACCACTTTGCAATTAAGTGTCACTCAGGAAAAACGCGTGCTGTCGCTAGTTCAAAGAAAAACAATAGATCAAAGATAATGCATGCAGTAGACACATCAGATGTGGAATTCTTTATTGGTTCAGTGAATGTGAATGGTAATAATCAGGGTGTAGAATGGTATTAAACAGTGAATGTAAAGGACTCTAATATTCACTTCCAACTTGACACCGGAGCAAAGTTTTATGTTTTGTCATCAGCTGATCTCAAGAAAATAGACAAAAACCTGAAAGTTGCTCCAACCTTTTCACCACTGAAGTTGTTCTCTGGACACTGCATTCGTTGTGCTGGTACTGTTATACTACCCTGTGTATGGAAGGATGCAGTGCTGCCATATGTGAAATTCTTACATTATCGACCAAACTGTGAACCCTGTTCTGGGAGCTGACATATGTTCTAAGCTTGGACTCGTTCAGCGAATACACAACATTGAGAGGAAAAACCGTACTGTACCACATGGCATTCCCCAGGATTATCGGGACTTATTCAGTGGACCTGGATGCTTACCAGGCACCTACTCAATCAAGGTGGATGAAAACATTCAGCCAGTGATACATCCTCCACGCAAGATTCCCATAGCCTTGAGGGACAAGGAAGAGCTCGACAGAATGAAGCTTGAAGGAGTGATCATAGCCTTGAGGGACAAGGAAGAGCTCAACAGAATGAAGCTTGAAGGAGTGATTGTGAAGCAACGCGAGCCGACGAAATGGGTCAACTCCATGGTAACCGTTACAAAGCCGAATGGAAAGATCAGGATTTGCATTGATCCTCGTGATCTAAACCGTGCCATACTTCGGGAACATTTTCCCTTAAAAACTGTTGAAGAAGTTGCAGCTAGGATGCCTGGAGCCAAGATTTTCAGCAAATTAGATGCCACCTCTGGATTTTGGCAGACCAGACTAGATGACGAGAGTTCGAAACTCTGCATATTTAATTCTCCGTTTGGACGTTATCGATTCACTCGAATGCCCTTCGGAATCAAGTCCGCACCTGAAGTGTTTCAACGTGCCATATCCGAAATGATTCAGGATCTCGATGGAACAGAGGCGATTATGGATGATATCACTGTATGGGGAACCACAGAAGCTGAACATGACAGACGTTTGAAAGCCTTACTGGATCGAGCAAGACAACATAACTTGAAGCTCAGCGTGGACAAGTGTGCTGTACAGGAAATGGGCCGTCCCAATAATGTGAAAGACTTACAAACATTTATGGGCTTTGTTCAATACTTAGGGAAGTTTATGCCCATTCTATCAGAAGTTGGCAGTCCATTACGACAGCTACTGGAGAAAAACACTCTATGGAAATGGGAAAGTGAACAGGAAGAAAGCTTCGAGAAATTGAAACGCATGACTACTAGTGCACCGATCCTTCAGTACTTTGATCCAAACAAGCATGTGATGTTGTCCGTAGATGCCAGTTCTAAAGGACTAGGTGCAGTGTTGATTCAGGAAGATAAGCCAGTTGCGTACGGATCACGCGCACTGACAGAAACACAACGATATTCTCAGATTGAGAAAGAAACTCTGGCTATTCTCTATGGATGTACAAAATTTCATGATTATGTATATGGTCACAGTGTACTGGTTGAATCGGACCATAAGCCTTTGGAAAGTATCTTCAAGAAACCTGTTCTATCTTCACCTCCAAGACTACAAAGATTCGTGTTAGCGCTTGAAAAGTATGACATTCAAGTAGTTTACAAACCTGGAAAGAAAATGTTCTTGGCTGATCATCTCAGTCGTTCCTATCTGAAAGAGACTAAGGAAGCCCTCGTACCAGATCTACAGGTGAATGAAATCTTACTTCATACTTACCTGTGTCACAGGAAGTACAGGACAGGATCGGAAGGAAACAGGTCAAGATGACGAGTTACAGCAACTCTTGGACACCATCTTGGATGGATGGCCAAACAACAAAGCAGACCTAGCACCGGAAATTAGAGCCTACTGGAATTTCCGTGATGAACTTTCATGCATTGATGGTATTCTCTACAAGTCACACAAGCTGATTGTCCCAAAGTCGATGCAGAATGAAATGCTGGAGAAGCTACATATTGGACACCAAGGAATTGTGAAGACCAGAAATCGAGCGAGAGACATTCTCTTTTGGAATGGTATGGGAAGAGACATAGAGAACCTCGTGAGCGCATGTGCAACTTGTACCAAATATCAGGCTGCTAATCCTAAGGAACCAATAATCCCAAGCGAACTTCAAGACGAAGGTCTAAGATTGGAATGGATCTGTTTGAACTTAGTGGAAACCATTACTTACTGGTAGTTGACTATTTATCTAAGTGGCCAGAACTTGCCAAACTGGAGTCGCTTACCTCTAAGTGCGTGATCACTCATTTGAAAAGCATGATTTCCAAATATGGAATTCCAGACATCATAATTAGTGATATTGGACCACAATTCAGTAATAATGAGTTCAAGGAGTTTGTGAAATCATATTACATCACACATACCACAACCAGTCCGTACCATGCTCAGAGTAATGGACAGACAGAGCGTATGGTTCAGACCATGAAACGTCTTATTACCAAATCTGAAGATCCATACTTAGCTCTTTTGGAGTATCGGAACACCAAGATTGATGGTACTGATATGTCACCAGCTCAGCTATTTTTAGGACGCAGGCTGAAGTCTATCTTACCTACAGCAGTCCCTCTACTGAAATCTTGAGTAGATGACAACACATTGGTCAAGATGAAATGTCGACAGGAAAAACAGGAAGATAACTTTAACAGACATGCTAAGAAGGAACCACTTAAACCTCTTAAGGCAGGAGACTCTGTAATGATGCAGAGCCAATCAGGACAATGGACAAGCGGATTCGTTAAAGACTTGCACCCTACAAAACGTTCGTATGTCATCGAGAGCAAAGGACGATGCTACAGACGTAACAGCAAATTCCTAAGACCTACTCGTGTCCGAGGAAACTCGGTCTCCAGAGATTATGTCCCTACATTTACCGATGCGACATTGCGTTCTAAGACCAATCAGAGCACCAATGACATATCAGCAGCTTTAGATGTGCAACCAAATACCGTCACTGAGACAGCTAGATCTGACGTCGAACCACCAGCCGAAACAACTGCGTATTTTACCCGTAGTGGTCGCTGTGTAAAACTCCCGAGAACATAAATACCGAGAATGAAGTTTACTGTTAATCTTAATTGAAAACTGAACTAATTAATATTTCATCAAATTTATTTTGTGTAACTGTTTATAATGTACTTTAATTATTTTAAATCTAATGTCCATGGAAAGTATCAAATTTTGTAAGGGGAAGGATGTAATGTATGTTCTAATTTTATTAAGAGTAATTACTGTTCTTATCTTATAAGCTCTCCTGTAAAAGAAGGTAAATCAGTTCTTAACCCACAATGGTGTTGGGAATACACAGTTGACAGTACATTACACAATGAAAACAAACGATAGAAAGGAAGCAAAAAGGCCATACTATGTAATGCATAAGTTCTATTTATATATTATGCAATTGGTTATCTAAGCTAAATGTTCACACGAGGGAATCCGGAAAAGTGTCCGACTTTTGCTGTTTCTCCCCTATACATTCCTGTCCTGTGCAGCTCCAATGCTACTACTACTAGATAAATTCATATTCTTTATACATTGTATTAAATAATAGATTTTTTTTTAGTTTTAATAATAGGGTTAGAAAAAATTGCGATGGTTTAATATCTATTAAAGCATTTTTGTAATTATTAAACCAGTGAATCTACTCCTCTGGATCACTTGTACTGCGTCATGTCAAGGCTGGTGACGTCATATTTGACAAAAAAACCTTCCTTTACTCGACAGCATTGTTATAAAGTATTGGAATTCTACAAGATTTATATAGAGGGCGGAGCCCTTTCAGGGGCCCGTGAGAGCAAAGCTCTTCCTATAGGTAACACGTGTGTATGTAAAAAATAGAAGAATTCTATTGTAAACTATATGACAGTTACATTTCTCTCCTCTCCTTTTCTTCACTTGCAATCATTTTTTTTAATTATTTCGTCAGATGTTAATAATCAATGTGATGTAATCTTTCTTTTCTTCAAAGGCACAGTACTTGTGGTTTTGAGTGGCCTCGGCGGAAAAAATTCTTTTATCTCGGTGAATATTGGTAAGTCAAGATCGAAAACTGATGCAAGATGAAGAAGATCTTCGTTGGTGGCTAGAGTAAACTGCCCATCTGCTAGATTTGGATCTGCAGTCTCCAAAGATACTTTTGCCAGCAGTGTTCCAGAAGGACTGTCAAAGAAGTTTGTCAAATCAGATGGTGAAACAGACGAGTCCAAATTGTCGGAAGGAGTGACACAGGTGGATGAGAAAGTAACTGATGCTCTTGCAGACGAAACAGAAGTAGATGGCATCTCAGAGGATGATATTGCAGTGGAGAAACTAGCTGAAAAAGCTGCAGAAACAGACATGGAAGAAGTACAAATGGTGGGTGCATCTGAACTGGAAGTTGTAGAAGGGGATGTGCAGAGGAGTTGGTCATCAAAATTGCTGTGGAGGCACTAGGAGATAAGGTAGCACTCTGAGTCTGAGAAACAGGATTATCAAATGGAATGCTGGTGTGGAAACCCTGATCTGGAATAGAACTTAAATCTACTGCGAATATCCCGCAAGCCTTGAATCCAGCCTTGATGTTGTCAGGAGTCACAGAAGATTCCCAGGCAGAAGAAAATACGGCTGGCCAAGTTATTGATCAGGTTGGACGGATTCTGGCAATAAAACTCGGTGCAGGCTTTATTAAAGGACCGAGATAAGGGACCAAATATCAAGGGGTTGAAGCCAGGCAGTGGTGTGCGGGGGAAGTGCCAGGATGTCAATCTGGTTCGCTTTGGTCATTTGAAGAAGACCCAAGACCTCGTGACTCCTGTGTGGATCCAGTATTAACAACTGAGGACGGTGGGGCCCACAATGTTTCAGAAAAACCTCCTCGAACCACTGCTCACCAAGAATATCTGTCATCCAGGCCTTCTTCTGGAATGTCCACACTGTGTCTAGAGGACCATCTTCAGTCGAAAAGGACTCTAGACTCCGTCTGGGTTTGCCTATAACCAAACCACAACCATGGGAGGCATCCGGGCTCCAGAAGCGTTGATACAAGCGAAGACAGAGATGCTTTCTCGAGAATTGGAAATGCGTCCAGGAAGAGAACGAGATCCTTTCCTGGCACACACAGAAACAGGAGAATGTCCAAACTGAAATCCCTTCTCGTCACAGTTTCAGATACACTCAGGCTTATGAAGATGTCAAGGTGTGGTCAAGAGCACTGAAGTATTTGGTAAAAATCTCCCGATTCATCATCTTGGACCGAACTGTGGATAGTATTTCCGGCTTTCTAATGACCAATTCCGAAAACCTAGACCTTAAACCCCGCCAACACTTGTTTCCAGGGATGTCATTTTTGGAAGGAATAGGAGGCTTTACCAGTTGGCTAGTCTTAGCTTTTAGCATCCCCCGACTGATTCCGAATCCCATGTCAGCTGCATCTAATGCCAACTTAACAACTTGCTGCTCTATTTCAACAGGGATGGCTGGTGGCTTTCCTGGCCTGGCACCTGCTTCTATCTTACCAGTTACATGGTCATGTATGGTAGTTCTTGACACAGAAAACTGCTGTGAGGCTTTCCTTATCGACATGCCAGACTTGACTGCAGCCACAGCTTTTTCGAGTTCTTTAACATCATAATTTTGGTATATGTTCTTTCCCTTTTTTGCCATGGTTTCTGATAAAGATAATTAAAAATTAATTATTGTGTTATTTTTTTTAAATTTCTTATTTAGACAAAAGTAAAATGAATTGTGTCTATTTGTCTTGTACTTCCATTATTATTTGATCAATGTTTATTACCAAGTACCCCCCCCCCCCTCCCCTCTTTATTCCCTTGTTTTTCAAATGCATAGTATTAATTCTTAAATTTTTGGTAAAATATATAAAGCAACCCAAAAAAAGGATTTTTAATTATTTTTGTACTTGGTTAAAAAACTGTCATTTAATTTTGTTTATGTTAAATATAGGGTCTATAATCGATTATTTTGACACTTTCTCTACTACTCTGTAAGTGGTGTTGTTAATTCGGACACCGTAATTTCTCTTGATTTTTTTAATGCAATATTGTGTATCTCTATAAAACTTAACCCTTTCACGTTTGTATCGGTCAATACTGACCGATAAGCCCTTTTTTCTGACATTTTGCTGAAATAAATTGATAGTTTCGCTTAGAATTAACAGATTTCAAAAAATCAGGTACCATTTTAATCGTGAGACTCTACAGAATTTAATCATATGCAATATAATTATGAAATTTAAACATTTATGTCTTAATTAACGGTTAATTCTGACATAACTGCGAGAAAAAACGCCGAAATTTTGATTTTTATTAATGTGCGTTTTCTACAACTTTCCTCGTTGTTGCAGAAAACATAAGTAATGTTTCGACATAAAACTTATCTAAAAATGAGGACACTTTAAAGAAACTATTCATATATTTTTTTACCGATATGTAATGAAAGAATTGAACAGTTCTTGGGTATAATGCAGTAGTCAAACTGGCATTGGCGTAAAACATAAACAATCGACTATAAACACGTATCGACAAAAAGGATAATCGCAATAGGAAAATGTAAATTAAAGTTTGAAAATTAGAAGAGTGTAGCTTTCAGTTGGTATATATTTGTAAGTTGTGAGTTCAATAATTCCTACACATAATCCACATTGAAAAGCCAATTACATTTGAATTTTCGCGCGGTTTGCGGGAAAGATAAACAAGAGACCCATGGCCCACATCGCTCACCTGAGCACAAGGGCTAATTAAAAAACACAAATCAGCTAAGTATTGAAAAGTTTACTTGTTGGGGGAGGGGGGTTGCATCTTTTATTACTTGAGAATGCCACTACTAGTATATCGATAAAGCATACATATATATAATTTCGCCATACATATTTTTATAGAAAGATTTGATTGCCCATCATGGCCCCACCTTAACCCCAGGGGTCATGACATGAACAAACTTGAATTCACTCTGAGAATGTTTCTATTTAAATATCACCTTTCATAGCTTTGCTGATCTTGAGAAAAAGATTTTTAAAAGATTTTACCTAGGCATAGGCGTCGGAACCGGGGGGGCTAGGGGGGGCTTAGCCCCCCCACTTTTTTTCCCAAATATATACTGAGTATAGACATTGGACATATCTTCGTAGGTTTAGCCCCCCCACTTTCCACAGATACATCTTAGTATAGGTTAAAACTGGGGAAAATGGTGGTGTTTTGGAAAAAAATTTTGGTACTGAAGTTTGAACCTACCCCCCCCCCCCCCCCCCCCCCACAAAATAGGATTTTTCGTGTTTGGGAAATGAACATTTCCCTTTTTTTTTTTTTTTTTTTTTTTTGCTTGTCAAGATTTTTTGAAGGTACAATTTTTTTTTACACTTAGCCCCCCCACTTTCAATTTGCTTCCGACGCCAGTGCTAGGTATTCCTATGTAAAACTTTGATCAACCATTGTGGCCCCGCCCTACTTCCGGGGGCCTTTATTTGAACAAAATTAAATCTAAACTACCTGAGAATGGTTCCAAATCAGTTTCATCTTTCCTGGCCTATGGCCCAGTGGTTCTGGAGAAGAAGATATATAAAAAAAAAATCCTATATATTCCTATGTAAAACTTTGAGCAGCCATAATTGCCCTGCCCTACCCCCGGGGGTCATGATATAAACAAAATTGAATCTACACTACCTGTGGATGCTTCCACATGAGTTTCATCTTTCCTGGCCAAATGGTTCTGGAGATTTTTAAAAGATGCCATTAATTTTTCATTAATTCATAATTATCTCCCCTTGGAAGAGGGCTTGGCCCTTCTTTTGAACAAACTTGAATCCTCTTCACCCAAGGATACTTTGTGGCAAGTTTGGTTGAAATTGGCCCAGTGGTTCTTGAGAAGAAGATGTAAATATGAAAAGTTAAAGACAACGACGACAGACGATCAGAAATACTCACGTGAGCCTTCGGCTCAGGTGAGCTAAAAAGAGGGCGCAATTAGCACTTCCGGCATTGTTGTTGAGAGGTAAACAACTGTTGTTGAGAGGTAAACAACTGAACATTCGGCATATTAAATGGATGGCGATTTTCTGTTAGATGATGAAGTAGATTATAATTATCTTGTTTTATTGTTTAGTGGGAAAATTTTCGAAGAATCAGAAGAAAATGACGAAAAGTTTGAAGGATCAAACCCCCTATTCATTTCGGGTAAGTAATTTTCAAAGTGAAAGTAGATTTTTTACAGTTATACATGTTACATGCACACATATCGGAGAGAAAAGAAATCCATTACGGCAAGGAAATACTTTTTACTGTGGCAACTTTTAAAGATGGTTATATCGGGCAATATTTTTGTGATTTAACAGATCGTTTTACTGTGTTCTTTCCATGAATATAAATAGGTACACTCTGAGGAATACTGATCAGGTCCAGCACAACCTCTTGATTAAGCTATATAGCTTTATCTAGCTATATAGCTTGATTAAGCTATTTAAAATAGCTTTATTAAGCTATTTGGAATATGACATATTGAAATAAAATTCTTAAAATTGAAAACAAGAGAGTCGCATCATGAGTACTTGTCAACAAGTTCACCCGTGCATAAAAAATACTAAAATCAGGTATAAAAGCGATGTGTGTGGGGCGCTCATCTTAATGAAAAGTTTGTTGTTGACAATGAAACGGTGGAGATTGGCAGATTAAGTGTTTAAGTGTAAAAAAAAACCATGAAAACTAACCCACTGGAGCATCAATAGCTCAATTCCCTCCTGAGCGCTCTACACCGGATATGCTGTATTCAACGTAGTTACAGAAGAAACCCGAATAACGGTAATTTATCCGTCATCCTCTGGTGAAGTATGGAAACGTATTTTCATTATAAATGCATCAATGAATCATTGGTGTGAAAGTTAAACTGGTAATCAATAAAGAAAAATTTTAATTTTACAAGCGGAATAAAACAATCGTATAATTTATGATTTTAGTACATAAAAGACAGAAAATGCATTTTTTATATAACATGAATA
The DNA here is from genome assembly GCF_032062105.1 of Saccostrea cuccullata. Lineage (NCBI taxonomy): Eukaryota > Metazoa > Mollusca > Bivalvia > Ostreida > Ostreidae > Saccostrea > Saccostrea cuccullata. The sequence continues at coordinate 40,328 of NW_026932257.1, read as the reverse complement.
TTTTATTTGAGGGAGGGGGTTTGGTGTTAGTACAGAACCTTTAATTATTTTTTAGGATTAAAATGCCAACTTGTAGCTGTAGACAACATACAACCTTTGCAAAAGATGAACCTTTTAAAATATATAGACTTTCCAGCAAAAAATACAACACCAGTTGTTGAAGGTCTCGTTGAAAATGGCCATCTGTGTAAAAGAGCAGTGTATTTATGTACAGCATGTGCTGCGTACAGCGAAAAAAACTTATTTTTCAATGAAAAAGACATTCAAAATGAACTTGTTGATCAAGTTAGTAATTTGATTTAAACAAACAACAAATCTGATGAGAATCTGATGAAAATTACTGAAGCCATTGGCACTACCGAAAGAAAAAGATGAAGGACGATTTCAATGACAATATATTTAGTCAATACAAGAATGTTGATTTTTTAACATCTGCCACTACTGATACGTGGATATCTGAAAGAAACAGTGTCATATCTTCATTGTTATTGTCAAAATGTGGGGAAAATATGTTAGATTTATCACCTTCAAAAAAAAAACAATTGTATTTGCTATTGAACATTTGTTCTCTCATATCTTCCAACATAATCATGCCATTTTCATTCAGTCTGAATCTTTTAACATATTATATGTGAAATAGCAAAACAGTTTGTAACATGTATTCTTCCGCCCATCCTGCTGAAAGTTATACTTCTGTTTGGAAATGGATAGAACAGCATGGAACAACACCTCTCACCATTGCATTCCAGCATGACGTGTTAACATATTTTGATAATAACCAAGTGTTAGCAAGGAACTGGAGGGGGCGCTATGACGCCAAAGCTATTCTGAGCTATGTCACGACAGTTGTCCATTTCTTCTCTAATCCAACTACCGATTTACAACTTGTCCATAATTTCTCTCGCAGACACTGGTTTTATAATATTCAAATTTCAAAGATATACAGTGCTATTTTAAAATTCATAAATTTCTATGAAAATGTATTTAGATCACTTCGTGAAGATTTCATAGAAAGCAGGATACGTGTTTTGTAACAGCAACACCATCCAGGACTAAATTCTACATAGGACGTCGTTTCTGATCTTTTAAAAAACAAGAACAATAAATTTTCTGATCATTCAAGGTCCCAGATTGATGTGTATTCTTTTTTTTATCACATTCACATAGTAGCCCTCCGACAATTCAGATGGGAAATTCAATATCGGTTAATCCATGTTCCTTCAAATCTGTACAAGTTGTGCTAGAGAATTTAAAGTGCACTGCAGGGATCCCCAATCATAGACAGTGGAGTACAGTAGGTTGTGATGGGCTTCCCTTCCTTCTGTCTCACAGAACTACTAAAGATAACCCCTATCTTCAAGATTTACTCCTTCAACCTGGACTGGGGCATGTTGAAATTAATATGTCCAAAGGTACTGTCTCTTTCGTGAAATAAAATTGAATGAATTTTATTAAATTTTATACATATATAATTATGTAAAATATAACAAAATTCATTCAGTTTTATTAAATATATTACAGCTGTCATAAAGCTATTACGGGAAGTAATTTGGGGTAGATTTGGCAAAACGATTAGGATATAGATCACCAAATGCACTGCAGTCCTGCCAACGATCATCACAAGGCCATGCAGTTTATTGAAATTCTTCTTTTTGGAACAGGTCTGTTAAGAGAAGCGTTCATTATTTTAATAAAATAAATAAAATTAATATATACATACATTCATTTTCTTTTTTTCATATAAATCTATACCTCTAAGCATTTCCTAACCATAGGGGATGAATTGTTGTTCCCCTACATCTATCATTGCTCGGAAAGGGAAATAGAACCTTCTGGGAAAGGCTTTTTCGCCTGGTGTAAAGACGTAAAGGATCCAAAGTACATGCTGGAGTCCATTTTCACGTATGTACTAGCAGTGTACATGTTCAGAGCTGGGATAAGACGTAATAACAGCAACGTCATTATGGCCTCCAGAATTAAGTTTTCTGCCCTTTATTTTGGTGTGTCCAAAACAACAAGTACCAACAAATTGAAATGCTAGACATCATTATGAGAGTATGTGCACCAACTGAAGTCCTCCAATTCATCCAGGAGCACGAGTCCTTCTCTCGTAAGCTTATGACAGCATGCCCTAACCTCAACTGCACAATAATGCAAAATGACGCACTTAAGGTCAGACGACACGTTCCTCAAATCTAAATAATTTATATATAATTTTTTCTAAGAATTTGTGTTTGAAGTATAGGTACTTAAAACAAGTTTCCTCACCAAAAATTAGGGTACCTTACCAGGCATTTGAACAAAATAGAACAGGGTCATATTTCTTATCTAACCCTTATGAATAATATTCTGAATGGCCTTTTTCATAATTTTGGGTGTAATTATATATAAAACATTTTGAAAACAAGGTAGAAATAAGAAGAAAAATGACAAATACAAATAATTTTTGATATAATACCAAGAATTACAAAAGATATATTTGAGGATCGTGTCGTCTGACCTTAAATACTAACTTTATTTCCTTCCTATCTTGTGAGACGAAATTTGATTGGTTTGATGGTGGGTGTAAATTTCCCTACACCCGACTTGATTAGTTGAAAAAAATGTGACGTCACAAATAACGACGTCAACTTGCATTAAATGCATGAAGAAAATGTTATGCACAGTTTGAAACACTATCATTTTTGAACTAGGTTTAAAAATATGATTTCATTACATAAAATTAATTATTCATCCAGGTTTAATGAATGATGTACAGGGATTTGCTCCAGCATTTATTAGTATTCCTTACACAATGAAGGTGAACAATAAAGAATTTGTGCAATACGTCCATGCATGGGTAAAAACCCGTACACCCTTGAATGAACCGTGGATAGAATTAACATAAAATTTCCAACCACTTTTTAGCTCACCTGAGCCGAAGTCCGTCGTCCGTCCGTCTGTCTGTCTGTCTGTCCGTCTGTAAACTTTTCACATTTTCGACTTCTTCTCAAGAACCACTGGGCCAATTTTGACCAAACTTGGTACAAAGCATCCTTGGGTGAAGGGGACTTTAAATTGTTAAAATAAAGGGCCAATTCCCCTCACAAGGGGAGATAATCAAGAAAAGACAAAAATAGGGTGGGGTCATTAAAAAATCTTCTTCTCAAGAACCACTGGGCCAGAAAAGCTGAAACTTATGTGGAAGCATCCCGGCCTAGTGTAGATTCTAAATTGTTCAAATCATGACCCCCGGGGGAAGGGCGGGGCCACAGTGGGGAATCGAAGTTTTACATTGGAATGTATAGGAAAAATCTTTGAAAATCTTCTTCTCAAGAACCACTGGGCCAGAAAAGCTGACACTTATGTGGAAGCATCCCGGCCTAGTGTAGATTCTAAATTGTTCAAATCATGACCCCCGGGGGAAGGGCGATGCCACAGTGGGGGATCAAAGTTTTACATTGGAATGCATAGGAAAAATCTTTGAAAATCTTCTTGTCAAGAACCACTGGACCAGAAAAGCTGAAACTTATGTGAAAGCATCCCGGTCTAGTGTAGATTCTAAATTGTTCAAATCATGACCCCCGGGGTAAGGGCGGGGCCACAATGGGGAATCAAAGTTTTACATAGGAATATATAGGAAAAATCTTTGAAAATCTTCTTCTCAAGAACCACTGGGCCAGAAAAGCTGAAACTTATGTGGAAGCATCCCGGCCTAGTGTAGATTCTAAATTCTTCAAATCATGACCCCCGAGGGAAGGGCGGGGCCACAATGGGGAATCAAAGTTTTACATAGGAATATATAGGAAAAATCTTTGAAAATCTTCTTCTCAAGAACCACTGGGCCAGAAAAGCTGAAACTTATGTGGAAGCATCCTGGGGTAGTGTAGATTCTAAATTGTTCAAATCATGACCCCCGGGGGAAGGGCGGGGCCACAATGGGGAATCAAAGTTTTACATAGGAATATATAGGAAAAATCTTTGAAAATCTTTTTCTCAAGAACCACTGGACCAGAGAAGCTGAAACTTCTGTGGAAGCATCCTGGGCTAGTGTAGATTCTAAATTGTTCAAATCATGACCCCCGGGGGAAGGGCGGGGCCACAATGGGGAATCAAAGTTTTACATAGGAATAGATAGGAAAAATCTTTGAAAATCTTCTTCTCAAGAACCACTGGGCCAGAAAAGCTGAAACTTATGTGGAAGCATCCTGGGCTAGTGTAGATTCTAAATTCTTCTAATCATGACCCCCGAGGGAAGGGCGGGGCCACAATGGGGAATCAAAGTTTTACATAGGAAAAATCTTTGAAAATCTTCTTCTCAAGAACCACTGGGCCAGAAAAGCTGAAACTTATGTGAAAGCATCCTGGGGTAGTGTAGATTCTAAATTGTTCAAATCATGACCCCCAGGGGAAGGGAGGGGTCACAATGGGGAATCAAAGTTTTACATAGAAATATATAGGAACAATCTTTGAAAATCTTCTTCTCAAGAACCACTGGGCCAGAAAAGCTAAAACTTATGTGGAAGCATCCTGGGGTAGTGTAGATTCTAAATTGTTCAAATCACGACCCCGGGGGAAGGGCGGGGCCACAATGGGGAATCAAAGTTTTACATTGAAATATTTAGGAAAAATCTTTGAAAATCTTCTTCTCAAGAACCACTGGGCCAGAAAAGCTGAAACTTATGTGAAAGCATCCTGGGGTAGTGTAGATTTTAAATTGTTCAAATCATGACCCCAGGGGGAAGGGCGGGGCCACAATGGGGAATCAAAGTTTTACATAGGAATATATAGGAACAATCTTTGAAAATCTTCTTCTCAAGAACCACTGGGCCAGAGAAGCTGAAACTTCTGTGGAAGCATCCCGGCCTAGTGTAGATTCTAAATTATTCAAATCATGACCCCCGGGGGAAGGGTTGGGCCACAATGGGGAATCAAAGTTTTACATAGGAATATATAGGAAAAATCTTTGAAAATCTTCTTCTCAAGAACCACTGGGCCAGAAAAGCTGAAACTTATGTGGAAGCATCCTGGGATAGTGTAGATTCTAAATTGTTCAAATCATGACCCCCGAGGGAAGGGCGGGGCCACAATGGGGAATCAAAGTTTTACATAGGAATATATAGGAAAAATCTTTGAAAATCTTCTTCTCAAGAACCACTGGGCCAGAAAAGCTGAAACTTATGTGAAAGCATCCTGGGGTAGTGTAGATTCTAAATTGTTCAAATCATGACCCCCAGGGGAAGGGAGGGGTCACAATGGGGAATCAAAGTTTTACATAGAAATATATAGGAACAATCTTTGAAAATCTTCTTCTCAAGAACCACTGGGCCAGAAAAGCTAAAACTTATGTGGAAGCATCCTGGGGTAGTGTAGATTCTAAATTGTTCAAATCACGACCCCGGGGGAAGGGCGGGGCCACAATGGGGAATCAAAGTTTTACATTGAAATATTTAGGAAAAATCTTTGAAAATCTTCTTCTCAAGAACCACTGGGCCAGAAAAGCTGAAACTTATGTGGAAGCATCCTGGGATAGTGTAGATTCTAAATTCTTCTAATCATGACCCCCGAGGGAAGGGCGGGGCCACAATGGGGAATCAAAGTTTTACATAGGAATATATAGGAAAAATCTTTGAAAATCTTCTTCTCAAGAACCACTGGGCCAGAAAAGCTGAAACTTATGTGAAAGCATCCTGGGGTAGTGTAGATTCTAAATTGTTCAAATCATGACCCCCAGGGGAAGGGAGGGGTCACAATGGGGAATCAAAGTTTTACATAGAAATATATAGGAACAATCTTTGAAAATCTTCTTCTCAAGAACCACTGGGCCAGAAAAGCTAAAACTTATGTGGAAGCATCCTGGGGTAGTGTAGATTCTAAATTGTTCAAATCACGACCCCGGGGGAAGGGCGGGGCCACAATGGGGAATCAAAGTTTTACATTGAAATATTTAGGAAAAATCTTTGAAAATCTTCTCAAGAACCACTGGGCCAGAAAAGCTGAAACTTATGTGAAAGCATCCTGGGGTAGTGTAGATTTTAAATTGTTCAAATCATGACCTCTGGGGGAAGGGAGGGGCCACAATAGGGAATCAAAGTTTACATAGAAATATATAGGAAAAATCTTTGAAAATCTTCTTCTCAAGAACAACTGGGCCAGAAAAGCTGAAACTTATGTGGAAGCATCCTGGGGTAGTGTAGATTTTAAATTGTTCAAATCATGACCTCTGGGGGAAGGGAGGGGCCACAATGGGGAATCAAAGTTTTACATAGAAATATATAGGAAAAATCTTTGATCTTCTTCTTAAGAACCACTAGGCCAGAAAAGCTGAAACTTATGTGAAAGCATCCTGGGGTAGTGTAGATTTTAAATTGTTCAAATCATGACCCCAGGGGGAAGGGCGGGGCCACAATGGGGAATCAAAGTTTTACATAGGAATATATAGGAAAAATCTTTGAAAATCTTCTTCTCAAGAACCACTGGGCCAGAGAAGCTGAAACTTCTGTGGAAGCATCCCGGCCTAGTGTAGATTCTAAATTATTCAAATCATGACCCCCGGGGGAAGGGTGGGGCCACAATGGGGAATCAAAGTTTTACATAGGAATATATAGGAAAAATCTTTGAAAATCTTCTTCTCAAGAACCACTGGGCCAGAAAAGCTGAAACTTATGTGGAAGCATCCTGGGATAGTGTAGATTCTAAATTGTTCAAATCATGACCCCCGGGGGAAGGGCGGGGCCACAATGGGGAATCAAAGTTTTACATAGGAATATATAGGAAAAATCTTTGAAAATCTTCTTCTCAAGAACCACTGGGCCAGAAAAGCTGAAACTTATGTGAAAGCATCCTGGGGTAGTGTAGATTCTAAATTGTTCAAATCATGACCCCCAGGGGAAGGGAGGGGTCACAATGGGGAATCAAAGTTTTACATAGAAATATATAGGAACAATCTTTGAAAATCTTCTTCTCAAGAACCACTGGGCCAGAAAAGCTAAAACTTATGTGGAAGCATCCTGGGGTAGTGTAGATTCTAAATTGTTCAAATCACGACCCCGGGGGAAGGGCGGGGCCACAATGGGGAATCAAAGTTTTACATTGAAATATTTAGGAAAAATCTTTGAAAATCTTCTTCTCAAGAACCACTGGGCCAGAAAAGCTGAAACTTATGTGAAAGCATCCTGGGGTAGTGTAGATTTTAAATTGTTCAAATCATGACCTCTGGGGGAAGGGAGGGGCCACAATGGGGAATCAAAGTTTACATAGAAATATATAGGAAAAATCTTTGAAAATCTTCTTCTCAAGAACAACTGGGCCAGAAAAGCTGAAACTTATGTGGAAGCATCCTGGGGTAGTGTAGATTTTAAATTGTTCAAATCATGACCTCTGGGGGAAGGGAGGGGCCACAATGGGGAATCAAAGTTTTACATAGAAATATATAGGAAAAATCTTTGATCTTCTTCTTAAGAACCACTGTGCCAGAAAAGTTTAAAGTTATGTGCACATGGAAGGATTCTGGGGTAGTGTAGATTTCAAAATGTTTAAATTATGATCAGTGGGGTAGGGTGGGGATGCATGAGGAGGAAATCTGGTAAGAACAGAATGGTCAAAGCTTCTCAGGTGAGCGTTGTGGCCCATGGGCCTCTTGTTCTTTTTGTTGTCCTACGTAGGATATCTATATTTTTTTCTGTTTCCTTGGGTTTAAGGGAATTTTTTACCACCGTATAAATATTTAGAATCTAGAAATGAAAGCAAAGGAGAGGGTTGTGATTTTATATTGGAGGCCAAAAATAGACATGCTAAAAGCTGGCTTCCCAGTGGTGCACCAAAGGAGAAACACAGGGTGCAATGTTGCAGAAACTGGATACACTAGAAGATGCAAGTATTTTACAAACATATTGGTATAATAAACATGAATAAAAGAAAAAAAAAATATTTAAAACATAGTAGGAACTTTTATTACAGACATAAAATAGTTGTTCATCTGTGTAAAGGACACCTAAACTTTGTTTTCTTAACAATACTGTTTGACGAAAAATAAAACCCCATACATTCGTCATGGACACAATACCCACACAGGGCACGGTCACATCCTACCCAATGTCCACGTGTCTGTGTGGTCATACAAAAATTGCAAGTGTCGGGTACTTTTCTAGTAATTCTTTCAGTCTGCGTGCACTTGCTCTTGCATAACAACGTGACAACCCTTCTCTTTTCTTTGAAATCTGATATCCATCTGATCTGTTTTCCTTTCCTCCTGATTCATTGTTAGTTTTAGAGGGGAGAAAAGTAGGTTGAGATGGAAAAGTAGGAGAGGGAGAGGAAAGTGAAGGTTCTGGGGGAGGTGCATATAAGGAAAGTATGGGAGGTATTGACTGGGTAGAACAATGTGGGGTGGAGATAATTTCAGCAGAGGTAGAAGACCAACAAGTCGTAGTAACAGAGGAAGCAGTGGCGTAGCGCCCTATACGCAGCAACGCAAATGAATACACGGATTTTTGCCAAAAAAAAAAAAAAATTTGATTTTCATAATTTCATCGAAAGATTAATATAAATTTATCTAATAAATTATGGAATAAGCACTGCAGGATTAATGCCTTTGTGTGTGTGTGTGTCTTTTTTATTTCTTTGTATTTATTTATTTTGTTTAAATTTTCATATTGCATTTCGGATTTATTTTATCCCTACATTTAACCGTGCGAATTTCAGTTTTATATAGGTCTTGTGTATTTCTTGTATCATAATTTCATAATGTCGATTCAAAGCAATATCAAGTCATTTTTGAAATTTTCAAATACGAATTCCGAGAAAACATCTGAGGAAAAAAGTCAGTCCAGCGCCAGTGTATCCGCGACCATTTCTGAAAAGAAGGAAATTTCGCATGGACCAGAATACCCAGACATCTCAAAGTTAAATAAAACAGACCTGTCGAACACAGAAGTAAAACGTTCACTGCTAACTGGAAAATGGGACGGAATGTTTGATTTCCAGTTTCCGTCGAGGTCAGTTTTTAATAATAATAAAGGAACAAACAACAAATCAAACAAAAGCAAACAAACAACAACAATAAACACATAACTTTTCTAATTGTAATATAAATTAAATATCAAAAAGTGTCAATATAAATATTATAGTTTACAAATTTATTTAAAAAATATTTAATTTTTGTCGGATAAAGGTGTGTGTTGGAAAGGGAGGGGGTGGTGGTGGAGGGTTACGTTGTCTTTATAAAACAGTCATGCTACTTTTTTTAGTAATATACAACAGTTACTTTACTTCACCAGTGAAATACAAAATAACCTCCCTTCCCAACCCCTACACCGCCCCTGTCTGGAGAAATAAAAAATGTTTTTAAAACATTTAAAACTTTACATCAGTACTTGCATTGAAAAAATTACAATTAATATAAAAATCGAATTTTTAACTTTTCCAAATATTTAAAAAATACAGAATCAAAAATTTAATTTTTTTTTCAATATAGAATAATTTCTGGATCCAAAAGAAAATTGCAGTCAGCATGGTTGAAAGATTATCCCTGGCTGCGTTATTCTGAGAGCACTGACTCTCTCTTTTGTGCGTATTGTGTGTTATTTGGCCCGAAGGAAAAAGGAAGTATATCATTCAGTTTTTCATCTCCTGTAACAAACTGGTCTAACATATCCCAATTAATTAAGCGACACCTTCTTGAAAAGTCAAAACACCACGATTATACTGGAATGGGGGATGATTTCATGAAAATTGTCGACTTTGAATCACCATCGATAGCATCCTCTTTATCCTTAGTACACCGAGAAAACTTAGCTACAAACAGACACGTTTTGTCCAAAATAATTGAAGTGATTATTCTTTGTGGTCGTCAAAACATACCATTGCGTGGTCATACAGAGGATCGAAGCAATTTTATTGCAATTCTAGAAAATCTTGCCAAAAATGACCCTATTCTTTCTGACCATCTTGCATTCTCGACAGGCGTAAAATACATTTCTCCCGATGTACAAAATGAAATAATTAAAATCTGTGCCGATCAAATACTGAAAAAGCTAAAAGACTGCTATCAAAAAGCTCCTTTCTTCGCTATTCTTGCTGATGAGACACAAGATAGATCCACAAAAGTTCAGTTTTCTGTTTGTATTCGCTATGTCCATGCCGAAAATAATGCAGAAATACAGGTAAACTTCGTTATCTCGACATCGACCGGGCAGTCGTAAAATGTCGAGATATCCGAGATGTCGATATATCAGAGTTGAGACTCGACGTCCTTAATTTAACTGCATAGTAAAACCATAACCTAAACTGGACATACGTGTAACTACAGGTACCTACATGTCTTCAGTTAGACTGTAGCTCGTTTATTTCAGCCATCCCTCTATATTTATTAGAAAAGCTGAAAGTTATTCACAAATATTTATAAACTGCTTTCTTTTTTATCGAAATTTCATTTTACTAAAAACCGTTTTCCATCCAGGATTCGATCCGCGTGCCACTAGCTCTGTCAGAACAGGATACAAAATCCGCTCTGTAAACTCGAAACCGGAACGGTACAGTGTCGACTTCCGAGATACGGAAAAAATCAATGCGTATATTTTTAAAATTATTTCATTTCACTTTTTTTTAATTTCATAATCATTCATCATTAATTTTCCTTTCATTTTGAAACCAAATTTAATTCGAATTGCGCAAATAACAAGCTTTATGATGTTATGCATCCATATAGGCTGATGCAATAGTCGTGCATGTCGTATATTTGATTGATTCCTGTTGAATGCATTTTTACCACAATTTCTAAGTTAATTTATATTCACTGTGTATATTGTTCATTATAATTCAGTAACTTGTTCTTTTATAACATGTTTTTAGTTTTGTCAGATTTCGACATAAATGAATTGACGGTTTTACATTTACATGGGACCTATATACTAGTATATTAAGGTCCCTGCATTTATGCAGAATAGAGAAGATTTATCAATGAAATTACCCAAGCTGAACATTAAACAATTAACGTACTAAAGATGACGAGGGGGCTTGGGATTCCTCTACAAACACACAGAGCAGTATGTAGTCAAAACATGGGTGTGAAAGGTGTGAATTTCTGACGACGTCGAGATACACGGAGTCGTCCGTGCGTGACGAGCAACCAGCTGACAAACAATTAGGTTAAGTAGAGCAGAAAATTGCCCCGATGTCGACATATACCAGGTAAATTTTGCTCTTTGGACTGTGAAATACGTCGAGATAAGCGGGGTAGTCGACATTACCGAGGTCGACATATCAGAGTTTTTGCAAATCATTTATATAGTAAATAATGCCGGGACCGCGGACGGATGTCGACATATCCAAGGTTGTCGAAATATCCGATGTCGAGATACCGAAGTTTACCTGTAAAAGAAATATTTCTGGGGTTTTTGCATGCAAAACACACAACAGGTGCCTATATTGCTGAAATTCTCCTGGACTTTATGCAAACCCATGGTCTATCATTAGAAAAACTCCGTGCTCAAGGCTATGATGGGGCAAGCATCATGTCCGGCAAACACAATGGCGTTCAGGCAATTGTAAGACGCTCGGCCCCTGATGCTCTATATGTCCACTGTAAAGCCCATTGTCTGAATTTGGCCGTTGTACACTCCTGCAAAGAGCCCATTATACGAACTATGATGTCTGTTGTGCAGGAGTGTGCATTTGTGTTTCACTACTCGGCAAAGCGCCTAGAAGCATTCTTCGACGAGCTGCAGGATGACCAAGACGTCAGAGAGGCGATGGACAGAAAAACTAAATTGAAGTCTGAAAGCTGAAGTTGAGCGCTTGAAGGTGAAATGGCAGCTGCATGGAGTTGTTCCAACCTCAATTGTCGAAGTTCTAGATAATACGAATTCCACTTTCTATCCATCGATATCTGCCATTCTCATGGTCCTTTTAACCATGCCTGTTGCAACTGCAACTGTCGAGCGATCGTTCAGCGTTCTGAAGACATATTTACGTTCAACTATAAACCAGGAACGGTTATCGTCTCTCGCCTTACTTCACATCCACCGAGATGTACCCATTGAGATAGATGTAATTCTGAACGAATTTGCGGCGGCAAAAAGTCGTAAATGGAAATTCTTTTAGTTATGCACTTGAACATATCATCTACTTCTGATGCATTCTAAAAGAAGAATTTAAGATACACTGTAAACTTCTGCGAGTCACCCTTCTGCTTTTTCTTGTTATAAATGACTCCGTATACATAATGAAATATTAAGCTACCATTTTCATGATTTTACGGTATAACTTTCTGAATGTCACAAAAATATTTTCCACTCCTTTAACCAGTAAACCAGTTAATTATTCACGTATTGCAATTGTATACAATTCATGCTTAGGCTGTTTAAAATTAATTCTACGTTTAACGTCACATCAAAGTTCAAAAAGCTACGAGGGAGGGAGGAAAAAAAAAAAACAAAAATTTTAAACAAATGTGTTTTTATTAAAATTCACTTGCTCAGTGAACAAAAACTCAACAATGTCAAATGCTACATACTGTAGGAATTGAAATTAAGTTCAAGTCTATTGAAAATCACATATTTTGTGACTTTATCATATTTTATCAATTTTCATGTCTGCCCAAAATTAAAGTGCACATTTAAATTAAGTTCAAGTCTATTGAAAATCACATATTTTGTGACTTTATCATGTTTATCAATATACATGTCTGCCCAAAATTAAAGTACACATTTAAGATTTCATATTCAAGTTCAAGTCAGTTTCTGCGCTTTCCCAACAAAGACTTTTTCCTTAATCTGGGTTTGTATCCTTTCTGTGAACACACCATGCATACTGGATGAGCAGATGAGTGGCTTTCAATTACTTCAGGAGGTAAATCCAATGGGTTTTCATCACCACTAACATAGCAAACCAAGTGAAAATTTTTCCTTTTATGGTAATAGTTACTAGACACATGTGACTCACAGGTTATCTACAATTAAAATTTATGATGACAGTATTTCATTTATCATCTTACATGTAAAAATTTAACATATGCTGTGTGTTTTTTTTTCTTTCAATTTTCAATACTGTTTAGTTTTGAAATAAAACTTTATTTGGTGTATATGTATCACAACTGTAAGACAAGCTAATTCAGAGAATTCGTGTCCCCCGCTTAGGGAAAAAGTCGGCTCCCCCTGACTGAATTTGTAGAATTATTAAATGTATACATGTATACTGAAGCAAATAAAATACATGTATGTCAATATGCATATAAAGATTTGATTGCTTATTCTTCATTATGTGTATAGAAGATTTTTTTATCTGGAATTTTTATCACACAGTAATGATGATTTTATAACCCAATAAATTTTTCATTTCACATGCTGAATACTATCATTTAGTTAAAAAAAAAAAAGAAAGGTTCGAACGAGATTCGATCCCGGGACCTCTCACACTTGAAGCAAGAGACATAACCACTAGACCACGGAATCGGTTGAGAATGACGGAAGTATATGTAGAAGTGAAGTCACATACATGTTTATATTCATGTTTTGATATTCGTTATTCTCAAAATTTTACACAATCCATGGTGTTTCATTTATTTAGCCTTTATTAAACAGTTCTAATAGATGTAATAAGAACATAAAGTCCGCCGAGAACCTGTTTTATACGCAATAACTCTCCTCATGCCCCTGCGCTAAAAATAGCGACATGTCATACTATAAATACTAATAAAACAAACGGGGCGGGGCACTTTGAGAGGGGTGAGAGACGTCATAGGGAGTTTTGATATAAAATTACATTGCATACGCTCAAAATCTTCTTAAAATATCGCCCGGTAATAATAGTATTTCACACAGACAGAATGTATAAATTTACGACCTTGAACTTTGACCTTTTGACCTCAAAATCAATAGGGGTCTTTATTAGGCCACAGGGAGTTTTTATATAAAATTTCATTGCCATAGCTCAAATGGTTCTAGAGATATCGTGTGGAAACGAAAGTGTTTTAACAGAAAGAATTTGCTTATTTATGACCTTGAACTTTGACCTTTTGACCTCAAAATCAATAGGGGTCTTCTTTAGTCCACAGGGAGTTGCTGTGCTAAATTTCATTGCAAAAGCTCAAAGGGTTCTCGAGATATCGTGTGGAAACGAAAGCGTTACAGACAGACAGAAAGACGGACGGACGGACGGACAGACGGACGGACGGACGGACGGACAAACCCAAATTAATATCCCCCACTTTTCAAGCGGGGGACAAAAATCACTGTACCTTTACTTCTACAAACACAAGGCAGGGTTCTTGGAATATTTGGCCCCCACAAGTGTACTCCACATCTTCTTTCCTCTCCTCCACCTGTGCAACTTCATCTTCTGTAAGCTTCTTCCTATTGAAATATGAATGTTTAGTTTTCTTTCCCCATGCTTAAATTTAGAATCATGACCTCCTTATTCAGTTCTGCATAAAAAGTATGTAGCTCAAAACATTTGAAGTACATTTACACTATCAATTTTAAACATGGACAGAAATGTTGAGATTGAGAGAAAACTATTGAATGAATGATTTTCTCACTGTGCATAATAACATCTTGGTTTCAGGCACACTTCACACTTGATAAAACCTCTGCAGTTTTCCCCAGACACAGTGAATGGAACTACCACCTCCTGGCTTTCATCCAACAGTCTTCCCAGACTTGGCCTTTACTTTTCTGTAGGAACTGAACCCCAAACCTACAAATATTTTTTTAAACTTTAATATTATAATGATTACATTTACTAACATTTTGATGTTTAAGAATAAATACAAAAAAGAATATTTATAAAATTATTTATACCTCATCAAAAGATTTGTAATGATCTGATTGATCACCATCACCAGGAACAGGAAGAGGAAACTTGTGGAGGGATTCCAAAAGCTCAATAGGTACTCTGTCATCACTTGAGATAGTACAGACTGCACAATCCTGATCTCTGCACCTTTTCATAGTGAACAAGTAATGATGCCTCTCACAATGACTTTCAAGGAACTTCTGGAGAACTGGATAATTTTTTAGGTGTTTCTGTTGCATGTTTTTTCTGTCAAAATTTGGCTCGAGATTTTTAAGTATGTCAAACAAAGCATCTATTTCAGCTTCAGAGGCTGCTTCTTGAATTTTAATCTGTTTTCCTTTCCAGCTTAGTCTACCAAGTGTGCTTCCTAGCAAATCGGTAACAGGTTTGATACAAGAATCAATCTCATTTTTTAGAGCACCATCTTTCATAACCTTGTTTCTAATATCTGCCATTGTATTTAAACCACTGATCTGCTTTTCAAATCCTCTTGGCATTTCTTGGCGCATGACGCCAACTGACTGCAAACCCAGATTCAAGACAGACATAACCCTTTCAACAGGATCTATGTAACTCTGACAGGGAGCACACCTACCAGCAACAATGTAAGACAAGTTGTATTTGATAAAAAGACTGAGAAATCCTAACTGCACTGATAAAAATGTGAGCCTGTGATCACCACCACCATCACTGAACACAACCAAGATAGGGTTTCCCTGCTCTCTAATGATTTGACTAATCTCAACCATGTGTCTCATAGGTGAACTTGGTTGAAGAATTGTATTCTTCAAAGTTACATACACATGACCATCATAGAATGATTTGTCAATGGAATCAGGTATCTGGATCTTGAATGCAACAGAAGGTGTTATCTTAAATTTTGTGAAGTCATGATCACCCACAGAAAAGGCTTTGTCTCTGGAGACAAGTACCTGTCGACCTCTTTCTACAGCAGCAACAGGGTAGCCAGGTTCCCCAACTTTTATTTGATGTTTGTCATCAAGTGACAAAAAAGTACAGAAAGGCTGAAATTTTATACAAAATTCCCTTAAATATTTAAAGCCAGCAGCTGCATAGTGAGAATCTACATGCTGAGAGCGCAGCTGCCGAGATTGAACCATGTATTTCACATTGAACTTCCCAGTATAATACATTGCAGACCTAAAATAAGGGTTAGTAGGCCAAAATTGAAGCCTCAGGTAGTTTTCACTGGGAATTGCTGTACCTTCAGGCAAGTCTTTTGAGACTTGTTCTCTGAGATCATGGACAGAAATTGCCAAGGCCATGTGGGTGTGCTGCTCATGCCTTCTCTCATCAACTGCTTCTAAGGCATTTCTATTGAGAAAAGCTTGTACACCATCAAAAAATGCATCATACTTCACAGGCTTGCCTTTGTTTAGCTCTCTGAGATCTATCAAGTTTTCATAGTCACCAGATTGAATAAGAATGTCTAACCTTGCCTTCACCTCCTTTGAAATATCATTAACAACCTGTGTACTATCATTGGTAAGAAATCGATACATTTCTTGCAGTATTACAGGCTTTGTTTTGACTAACCCCTCAAACCTTGACTGAAACTCCCGACGCATCATTCTTGTGTGGTACACAGGTATTTTCTTGTCTACGTCTGACATAACTTGCTTTGAAGTATTAAAATCTGGACATGGTGGTGTACGCCACACAAAATGAGATGAACCAACATAATTTCCTGCACTATAACTGTATGTTTCTGTTTGGTAGGGCAGAGATAAATCTGAAATGTATCTATATCTCTTTTTTCTATCAATAGGAGCAAATTCATTCACAAGTAGGGGCTCATAAAATGGTAGAGAACTTAATTTGAGTTCAAGCGACTTGTACCGATCAATAATGGCTTGTGTTCTAAGAGCATTACCTGGTTTCGTTTGGAACACAGAGGAAGAACCATCATTTGCAGATCTGAGTGGTTCAAATGAAGAATGGGTTTTGCTCATAGCTTCATTACATGAGTCAAGATACTGTGCATACCTAACAAAGAGCTTTGCTAATTCTGTGACATTCTGTTTCAAAGTATAAAATCTGTCTGTTGTAAAAACAGGCTCTGTGAGAATCCCAAATAATGCATCAGCAAACTGTTTTAATGTGTTTGCTGATAAATTTGGAGCCCTATGCTTGTGACTAGTAGGGTTATTATATTGCTGGGATGTATCCTCCCCAAATTGCAGATTCTCCATAAAAAGCTTTGGCAAGCTATATCCCCTTGTTTTCAGTTTTGAAAGATGTGGCAAAATGTAATAAATACTGCTGCTGATTTCATTGGCAATTTTCCTAGCCACAAGCTCTTGGCCACTATTAAAATATGCCCCCTCCTTTTCAAACAAACCAGAAATATCATTAAATAAAACCCAGTCACCCCTCTGTGGGTTAGCATATTTCAATGGATAAAAGCGTGATGCCAAGGCTTGGGATCTTGCATTTTTCATGAGAATGTTGAATGCATTTGAATTAGATGCTGTGGGTGTGATTGCATCATGATCATTTCTTACTATTTCAAATACAAGAAATTGACAACCATGGGTCTCAAGTGCTGACTTAATGCATAGTGTCGGACTCACTCTTATTTCATCTTTGTCCTTTACTTTAGATATAAAGCAACGAACTTCGTCTTTGGGCGAAGGTGGGTCTAATCTGTGCAAAAACAACGAAGAACCCAGGTTCTGTGACTTAATGACTGACATAAAACACTCTGAAAATTTGGTGTTATCGTCGATTTCGATCATATAATGATCCATAATTGCTCTATTCAAACCATTTTTGTACGTTTCCTTCACTTTAATAGTGACATATATTCCCATTTTTTTCGTACTGCCTCTGATATCGCATGTTTTCCTCTCAAACGGGATATAAAGTTAAGACGCTAAATGAAAAACCAAACCGGAACGGCTAATCAAATTCCGATTTGTTTGTTTTTTCAAAACGGCAATTTCGCCGAAACCTACCCCGCGCGGGTGACGTTAAACGTAGTTTTAATTTTAAACAGCCTTAATAAGATTTCAAATGGAGACTGGGACATTTCAATAAATTTTAATCATTTCAGCGTTTATAAATTTTGTATTTCGTTTGACGTTTTTGAATCCAAAGAAAAAATGAGAATCAATATTATAAAACATGTTTTTATGACTTTTATGTTGTTCGAGAACCATAATTAAAATACAATGAATCAACTAAAATTCAACATTAATAAATGTATAGTATCCTGTTACCTCATGGTTCAGTTTCAAATTAACACATACAAATATATCTTTCCTCTTGCAGTATTTGATCTTAAACAAAACTTGATTTCAATATCATTTGCAATGACTTTTGTTAGAATTGACCTTCTCCATTCGTTTGCTTCGTTCAGACTCCTTACTTCGGAATGTACAGCGTTTTTAATATAGGAAAATGGGCTATACCATTCAAGCAGGGGTTAACAGCCTCCCGTACTACACCATTACTCCGACACAGGTTGGGAAGGTATAGCCCTTATTTTTTCAAGATTCGTTACAGTATATTTATGATAGTATAGTTGGAATTTTATCCGCTGTCTACATAATGCTCGATAATTCCTCAATTTTTGTTCATATGTATTGAAATAACTGCTCAAAAAAAGGCCATTTTTAAGGTAGTTTTTGACAGTCTAATCTCCTAAAATCCAGGAGCTTTCAGGGGGCGAAGCTTTTCTTTTATTACTGTAGAGTTGAATATATCCGATAAAAAATACACGTGCTTTTGTTTACCTCTCAGTCTGTAACATATGCTTTATTTGTTTTCAACGCCTAGAGAATTCTATAGGGGAGATCACTCTCAATGACTTTTTTTCATAAGTGAGAAAACCTGTGTATATACCTTTTTTCTCCGGAAACCTTGTGTTGCCAATGACCTTAAGATCATCCGAATATCTCTCCAATCCTTTCTCCTCCAACGATCATACTTCTCTGTGCAACAAATCCTTAGAAAAAGAACTAGTAAATTTTTCCCAGAAATGCAAAAACAATCGGCAACATGATATTCAAGAAGTTTCTAAAAATAATTCTGTCAAAATATCAATTTCTCATGAACCTATTTTCTTTACAAGTCTTGAACGTTCTCACTTTCATTCTATCGAAAGTAGAACAAAAGCAGAAATAGCAGCCAAAATTGAGGAGCAGATTGAAAAACTGCTTGATTTGGATTTTAAAGCTGGTATGCATATTTCATAATTGTTGCGTTTTTAAAATAAAGATATGCAAACGCATGCATATCTGCATTTTAAAATAATTATTTTTTTTTATTGTTAAAAAAGGAGAAGACAGGAGAACGCAATGGAAGAGAGATATAAAGAATGGTGGGGGAAAAATGTACATTAATTCTACAAAGAATTACTTGAAGTTGTAGAAAGTTCCCTAGATGTCATGAAGGACGAGGGTACGTTAGATTTTCATACCTTTTTTAAGAGTGTATTTTTCCTCTTGTACACTGAGTCGTGTCTTTTTTTAGCATCCTCAGTAGAAGTACTTGGTGCTGGCCCACCTCTTGCCATGCCCCTCTTCTTTTGCCCTTTGTTGTTTTTTCCAAGGGTTTATTTTACTATTCTGTCTGACATTACAACAGCATATATTATATTATTTAATTAATTTTTAATGAAATTGAAAATTGGAAAAAGGGGGGTGGGGGTAGTGTCAAATTATCTTAATTTTCATAAGTATCTTGAATATAAATAAGTGTTTTTTTGCTTTAATATCATATATTTTTCAACCCCTTCCGTTCTTTAATAGGCAAAGTAATTGCAGAAAATTAAGGTTCATTGATACTCTGATAAGAGAGATAACTCTTAATGACATAAATGTCTATTATTCCTTTATAGATTTGCGAAGTTGAAGTGTCCTTTTTGTCAAATTTTGCACCGCAAGCTCTGCTATAATTGTTTGTATTTAACTTAACAATTTAATTTCTTTTGGAAAATCATTAAGGTT
This sequence comes from Saccostrea cuccullata, assembly GCF_032062105.1. NCBI lineage: Eukaryota > Metazoa > Mollusca > Bivalvia > Ostreida > Ostreidae > Saccostrea > Saccostrea cuccullata. The sequence goes on along the minus strand of NW_026932257.1, from coordinate 20,583 downwards.
CAAGCAACATTTTATTTAAGTGAGCAGAGGGTTTATGACCCTTAATGCGTTACAAAGACAATAATTTGAATACTACTGTGCTTCCATAGATTCTCACCCGGAAGATAAAGATCTGCCTGATTCTGTATCAACGCTTTAGTATTGATTGTGCATTTCCTGTATAGGCCACTAGGATTTCCAAAGCACATGTACTTTAAATTGCGAGTGTTGTCATGGATTTTACGACTATATTTCGATACTTTTCATGGCAGTTTTGTAAACTCTGCACAAGAAACACTTTGTGAAATGGATAAAATTTTTATGAAGGCAATGATGGATTTTTAAATTATCTCTGCTTAATACTGTTTTACGTCATAAAGAAAAATATTTATACTTACCATTATGCAATGTTTTTCTTTTTGTGCACTTGTCGATTTTGTTTAAACTTCGTTGAATACAATTGAAATTTTCATTAAGATCAGCGCCCCACACGCAATTTTATGCTTGTGTATTTTTTGCCCTGGCAAGGAGAAAACAGAACTTAACAGAAGAACCAAAGAACTTGCATACAATGTGTGATCTGGCTGAAGAGGAAACTCCTCAAACAGGAAAACAGAATTCATACCATGAATACATTTATTTTATACCACCAATTTGGCAACAGATTTCTTACAGAAGAAAAATATCTCATAAATGCAAGCAGTGCCATGCCTTGTTGCTTTAAATACATTAAATTGCTTGAAAAGGTGTCAGTGGAGAGACTACAATATTGATTGATTGATTGTATACTGTTTAACGTCCCCCTCCAGAATATTTCACTGATATGGAGACGTCACCATTTCCGGTGAAGGGATGCAAATTTAGGCCTATGCTCGGCACTTGTGGCCTTTGAGCAGGGAGGGATCTTTATCGTGCCACACCTGCTGTGACACGGGGCCTCGGTTTATACGGTCTCATCCGAAGGACCGCCCCATTTAGTCGCCTTTTACGACAAGCAAGGGGGTACTGAGGACCTATTCTAACACGGATCCCCACGGGAGACTACAATATTGAATACTTCAGAATACTTCAGAAGTCATGCAAGTGTAGCTATGATCATGGCTGATTTCTTTCTGACTTGCAGTATGTAAATCCCCACGAGCTGTTGTCGAAGTATTTGACATTTATTTGCTTGAAGTAGAAAATGCTTACAGAATTTTTTTTTTTTAAATCTAAAAAAACAAATCCCAAACTTATGAATTATTGAACGAAAATGCTAAGAACCGACTTGATGAAGAAAAGATGCTTGTTCAGCATTTGGTTAGATTTGTCAACACCTCCCATGTTACTGTTGTAATGCTGAGCACTAGCTACTTCTTCCTATAGGGTGCGTTCAGAGTAATTCCAATGGTACCATCACCTTTTTGCCAATGGTAACAATTTGTACCATTGGTACCATTGGACCCCTATGTACTCTGAACGATTTTTGGGTAGAGTTGATAGGAAACTCACCAATGTTAACAATGGCACCATTGGTGTACCATTTGTGACATTGGTGTATACCATTGTTAACATTGACAGATTTCTTAAAAGAAAATGTCGAACCAAGATTATTATTCTTGCTTCATGAATCATTTTGCAGCAAGAGAATGTTTTCAGAAATACTTTTTAGTACAGTTAAGTACTTCTCCACAACAGAATTTTTTCGAACTTGTATTCCGAATTGTCAAATGTAAAATAATTAAATCAATGAAATTTTTATTTTACATTAGACTTGAAATTTATTAAAATAAAGATTCTGAAACTTTCAGTCAAGAAAAACCACATTTAAAAAAGACGTTTCACACCTATATACACAGAGTTTATGTATATAGGTGTGGTAAAAACATTACAATGATTTGTTACTTTTTCAACTTTTTTCCCCCAGGGAAAATTTTCATAGAATAATCTTGTTATTAATTTTATAGATAGAAAACGATTTATAGAGTAAAAATGAACTCAATTATGCATAAAATTTATTTGAATTTACCAAATACCGCCCGGTAAACTTAGAGATCTCTCGGGTTCTCTGTTTAGTGGGACAGACTCGATCAGTACCCGCCATTTTGTTTGACGTCATTAAAAAAGTTACCATCGCTAACAGAGCTCTAGTTCGTCTGCAGAAAAATCTACCTATGGTAAATTTTTTCGGCAAACATTGGTACCATTGGCATACCAATGGTAAGAAATTCTACCAGTGGTAACTTTTGTCAGCCAACGGTAGTACTCTGAACGCACCCATTGGTTGCGTTCACAGTTCTACCAATGGTAAAAATCAATGGTTGCTATTGGTACCATTTTTTGACAATGGTGCTATTGGTAGCCTTAGAACTGTGAACAGAATTTTGTTAGCCATTGGTTAGGAAATTAACATTGGTAACCAATGGTGACCAGTGGATGCCAATGGCAACCATTAGTATCAATGGTTGATATTGGTACCATTTTTTGACATTGGTGCTACTGGCAGCCATAGAACTGTGAACAGAATTTTGTTAGCCATTGGTCAGGAAATCAACATTAGTTACCAATGGTTACCAGTGGCTGCCAATGGCAACCATTAGATACTTGTGTAAACCAGCATGGCTACAAATCAGTTGATTCTTTCTTTGCTTATGCAAAAGCATAATAATACACAGACATTTTTAATGTATAACCAAATGTCCGGAAATGATTTCCTTTATGCAAGATCTATTAAGCGTCAGTATGTACCACGGGTTCATCGATTTTTTGAAATGACTGTCCCATTGTATTCTATGGATGACTTTAAGTCACATTTTCGCTTGTCCAGAGGAACATATCAAACAACATCTTTGCGGTTAGGAGTCCTATCTGAATACAATCCAACTACTGGACCAACCCCTGATGTGGAAAAAGACCTACTTATGTTTTTGTGGTTTATAGGCAAGTTAATGAATTTAATTTTAAAAATCTTGGATTGTATGTTTCAGAGTAATTAAATATTGACATGAGATACTTAAATGAATACATAATTATTCAATTTATTGTAGGTAACCTCGAGAGCATGTGATCAATGTCAGATAGATTTGACGTTTCTAAAAGCAGTTTTCATAAAAGCATCAAACGAACTGGATCTGCTCTGTGTAAAATTATGCCCGACATAATAAAATGGCCAAGCAATGCAATCCAAGTTAATAAAACATGCAGGTTATTTGCTGAGCGCTCACAGTTTCAAAACATACTGGGAGCAATTGATGGGAGTCACATCCATATAACTGCTCCTAAACATCTTCACCAGGCATATTTCAACCGAAAAGGGTTTTATTCTATTGTTCTCTTGGCATCCTGTGATGCCACTCTAGCATTTAATTATGTCTGGACAGGTAATCCAGGGAGCACACATGATTCTACCGTGCTGCGACAATCTGATTTGTTTGCCCAAAGTAATGAGAGAATACCACCTGGATTTTGCCTTTTAGGTGATTCAGGTTTTCCTTTATTAGGATGGCTGGTGACTCCTTTTAGAGACCATGGAAATTTGACTAGACAGCAAAAGCTATTCAACAAAACGCACAGCAGATGTCGAGAAGTTATTGAAAGGGCTTTTGGTATGCTGAAAAACAGATTCCGGAGGCTTTACAGGTTTGAGATGTTAGATTTGACACTTCTTGTGAATAATGTGCTTGCAGCTTGTGTTCTCCACAATATATGCATCTCTGAAGATGATGGTGATCTACCAATTGAGCCGCAGCAACCAAATGCAGCAGAGAACTTTGATGACACATTTGCTAGAGATGGACATGAACTTCAAGGAGTACAATTGAGACAACAACTTATGCAACAGCTACTAAACATCTAATAAATGAATTCAAAGAACACAGTAGTATTTTTTTTTCTTTTGTTTTGTATTTAAGAAAAATCATAATCGATTCCTTTCGTTGATAAAATAAACAACAAATAAACAAGATAACAATAACAAAAAAAAAAGAAAAAATGCACCACATAGAATTTGTGTAAAAAAAAGTATCTAGAAGGAATTTCTTCTCAAATTCTTCCTCAATTTTTACAACTTTTCAATCAGTTTCTCCATTAGTTTGTTTGTTTTTTCCTGCATGTTTTGGAACGCATTGAGAAATTTCTCATCCCTGTCTTTTAGGTACTCAACTAACTCATTGCCTTTTTTCTTTTGAGCTTTTTTCTCATTTTCACCGCTGCTGCAGCTGTCTGAACTGGTGTCCTCTCCTCCTAAGACTATGGTAGAACTGGTCTCTTCAGTTCCTAATGAGCTCTTCACAATTGGTGGGTTAAAAGCTGGGTCATCATGTAATATGTCATGCATTTCCATTTCAAGTAGGAATGGCTTTGGCCTGCCGTTTCCTGTTTTTTTCTTTTCCGTTAAATATTTTCGGTAAGCTCTTCTCATAGAGTAGAACTTTTCTCTACACTGATCTGGCGAGGGACTCTTCTTTCCTCCTCCACTCATCGATTCCGCCACCTTTTTCCATGCATTTTTCGAAAAAGATTCCTGTTTTTTCTTTTTATCTTTGAGTGTAGCTAGCAGCTTTTTTGTCGTTGACAATTTCCATTCAAATCTTGATTTGCATTCTCCCTCTGAGTCACTTTCAACATTGTCAGCTCCTGTTTCACAGTAGTTTTCTAATTCACCATCATTATCTTCTTGAACCGCTGTCACGTCCATGTTATTGTTCTGATCTTCATCTTTACTTTTGTGTTCTTTAAATTTCCTTAAAACCACTTCAGGGATGTGGACATTTCCGTTGATAAAAGTAAAATATATAGGGTCATCTGGGACTTCATCTAATGGTATAAGACCAGTCAACTCTTCCTTAACTTCATCGACATCTGAATAAATTAAAAAGAAATTCAATTAGTGTAAGACAACTGAAAAAGGAATTTTATACTGTTTTTTAAATAGGTCATTTTGCCTAAATACAAATGTATGCGTGTATACTATAATTACTATATACACGGATGATAAAACATGCATAACACTGTCAACAAGTATATAACGATTTCATAGACAATAATTATATGTATTATTCGAAGGATTTTTTGTCATGACTCATGTATACATCTAAATATGCGTTTTAAACAAAGAATTTATACATATATACTTATCATTTTATAATACAGGTGTGTATTTATTAAAAAAAAAACCTCGCGGATTGAGAAGGGGTGTCTATGATGTATATACAGGTAAAGTATTGACTCAATTTTATACTTACGATCCGATAAATACTTCAAATCTTTTCCCCTGACCAGAAATTTAAAGTTTTTCCCTTTTATTTCCAACTGAAGAGGCAAAACTACATCCGAAATGTCTCTCACATTCGCGTGCACTGTGTTTTCCGCCATTTTTAACGATCCCACTAATGAACGAAAATCCCGCGCTACCAATCCTAACGTGAATGTGGTCGGCCTGCAAAAAAGTTTACCAGTGGTAACTACCATTGGTAAACATTGGTACCATTGGTATAATAATGGTAATTAAAAATACCGACGGTTACCATCTGAAGAACTGTGAACGCACCCATTGTCTGACCATTTATTTACAGTTCTTTGACAATGTTCAATGGCACACCTATTGTAGATAGGAGAAATAATGACTACATTTGTAGTCATTATTTCTCCTATCTACAATAGGTGTGCCATTGAACATTGTCAAAGAACTGTAAATAAATGGTCAGACTATAGGAAGAAGTAGCTAGTGCTCAGCATTACAACAGTAACATGGGAGGTGTTGACAAATCTAACCAAATGCTGAACAAGCATCTTTTCTTCATCAAGTCGGTTCTTAGCATTTTCGTTCAATAATTCATAAGTTTGGGATTTGTTTTTTTAGATTTAAAAAAAAAAAAAAAATTCTGTAAGCATTTTCTACTTCAAGCAAATAAATGTCAAATACTTCGACAACAGCTCGTGGGGATTTACATACTGCAAGTCAGAAAGAAATCAGCCATGATCATAGCTACACTTGCATGACTTCTGAAGAGTTGCAAATGGATACTGAAGAGTTGCAAATGAATAATGCTCGCATGTTTTCTCACAATGAGCTGCAATCACGAATGGCATATGGCAGATCAGATTACAATTATTCCACTGTATGTTCTATTGTTACAGAACCATGTTCACAAGTTTGTCCGGCACAAAACTCACTTAATGAAGGTTTGGAAAGCCCAACTGCTCTATTTCTTTCTGGAAAACCTCAAAATAAATTAGGATGCAATATATGTCCTCAAACAAATAAATCTACTCAAAATTTGAAGACCGCTTCTCCAAGTGCAGATATGTGTACTTTCTTTGAATTAGAGACCCTAGCAAGCAATGGGTCAACCAACACTGAATTCAAGGTCTTTGATGTCCCAGGTGATGGTCACTGCTTTTTTTTCATTGTTTGAGTTTGATACTTCATGGTCACATGAACGATACACAAATTACAGAATTATCATCTGTATGAAAACTGGGAAATGTACAAAGACACAGCTGATGCATGACAAATGCATGCACACAAAAAACTTTGAAAAAAAATGGTTTTAGGTAGTGGCTTCGCTGCAGAGATGATGATTGCAGCATTATTATTTAATGTAAAAATCAATGTGTACCTGCAACATGTATCCTGTCATCATTGCTACTGATAATCAAAGTACTTTCACACTGGAGTCTTATGAATCAGTTGTTGAAATTGCAGGGGGAAAATCCATCTTTCTTCTGCTTAAAAATTGTGTCATTTCCAAGTTCATCACAAAATCAAAAATCTCATCCCCCACTATACATGAAACATCTTGCAGGCCTAGCAATGCAGGTGGGAGAATTCATATTCCAAATGATATTAGGAACAAACATCAAGCTTATACAAATAAAAACAAAAGACAAACACATTTACACTTGGTGATAATTAAGTGAATGATGTTCCTACCACAACAATGAAAACGTGTGCTAACCAGGATACAGATTGCCTTGAACAGCAATCCAATAGCAAAGGTACATGATTTTTTAAGAAAATTCATTTAGTTTAGATTAAAATCTAAATGCCAAGTCAAAAACAGATAAGAACAAAGTAAAACATTCAAAAATATATGACACCAGTACTGCAGATCTGTACTTAGAACAGAAAACTTGGATTTCACTATGACCCTGGGCCTCCACATGAGAAAAATCTTCAAAAATCTTAAGAAAGAAATACTTTCGTCAAATTCAAAGAGTCCAAGAAAATTTAGGTATCCAATATTAAATGATATTCCTATCCCCCTTTGAACAACTAATTAGTAGGATATCCCCTGCTATCAATATTCATATGCTTAAACATGGGGGTATCTCTGCAAATGGTCACTGTGTAACATTCCCAAATCAAATAAAGGAACCTGCACAACTTCTGCCCAAATTTCCCTCAGAAATAAATATTCTTAAAGTTCGAAGAAAGGGCAAAGGTGACAGTTGTATGGATTATCGTTTAAGGAGGTTTATTGTTCAAAATGCTCTCATCTGGCTCAAGAACAATAACCCAGCATACTCAAATGTCATCATAAGCAATGATAGGCTAAATTAACTTCCCTTTGACAGCCCACTTGATCTTCAAACTCGAAATCGACACATTTGAGAGCAAAAATGATGACCAAGGCCCAGCTCCACAGCAGTTTCAACCTGGCCCAACTGACGGTCTGTCCGATTCGAATCCGGGTCATTTCTCCCCAGTACCTGCTCCGCCTACGTCATTTCTCTTCTAGGTCATTTCCCTCCATTATCCAGGTCATTTCTCTCCACAACCCAGGTCATTTCACTCCAACATGAAAATCGTTTGCCTTATATAATAAATGTAATTATAACAAGATCTATTGTTGTCGTAATTATTGAACTTAACGTTTAACATGCATCCTTTACTGTTAATTATGTTCCCCAAACGGAGTTTGGGAACATATTGTTTTTACTCTGTTTCTTATTAAGGTCTTGCGTTTCAGACGGAAGACCTTATAGTGATTCTACTGTTTCTTTTTATTATTATTAAGGTCTTCCGTCTCCAACGGAAGACCTTCTTGTTATTCTTCGGTTTCTTTTTCCCTATTATTATTATTATTAAGTCTTCCGTTCACAACGGAAGACTTATAGTGATTGTATTGTTTCTTTTTATTATTATTATTATTATTATTATTATTCCTCCCAAATTTTGTGAGCGCGATTACTCAGAGATGGCTGGATAGATTTTCACAATTTTTCTCATGTAAATAGGTTGATATATGAAGTTTATATAAAATTCCGTTTTTTGAAAAATTCACTTCCGGTCCGAAGTTATGGCCGATTTTCGAATTTTAAAATGGACTTTTGTCCGGCAGTTTTCTCGGAAACGGTTTGAGGTAAAGATATGAAATTTACAGGAGTATTAGATCATGATATTCTATTTGTTTTGAAGTTGTTTTCGTGTGTTTCTAGTACTTCCTGTCCGAACCGGAAGTGAATTTGTGTTTGGTCAATTTTTGATTTTTTTGTTTTTAGATATTTTTTCAAGATATTCTTATGTAAAACAGACATTTCTCTACAAATACTAAATATATAATTTGTTTTTAAATCAGATTCCACATTTTGTATATTTTCGGTACCGAAATTTTCTCTATTTACGTAGTATGTATAAGGTGGGCAAAGAAAGATAACTCTGACCTGTGAATGAGAATAGAACTTTCGAGATAAAGGCGGAAATAGTATTGATGAAGTTAGAGACATATATACGCTCTCCAGATCAACATATTTACACATTCAATATTCTCTCTTTTGCATGTTACTTAATTCACTATATGCATATTAGTTTAAATTTGACTGTGCAGTGTAAGTCTGTATATTGAAAGTTTTTGATTTACAAATTTATATCTAAAAAAAAATATCCGTTCTGTGTCAACTAAGCACTTTGAAGAAAATAATATTGTACGCAGTATACATTACAGCGATGTATATACAAATTATTCTACAAAAATACTAAACATATTATTTATTCAATCGGATTCTGCATTTTGGAGATTTAAGGTTCCGTCAATAAATTCATTTTCTCTATTTACCTAGTGGCAATGAGCAAAGATAGATAACTCTGACTTGTAAGTGGGAAAAGAACTTTCGAGATAAAGGCGGAGGTAGTTTCCCGCAGACGCCTATATCCACACTTTTCACATAAAAAAATTAGACTTTGAGTTTTCATATCCACTTCTGCATGAAAGATGACGTTGGTTACTGCTTTCAGTATATGCATAGTTTAAAGTTGTCAGCGTAGTGTAAATCTATAATGTCTGTTATGATTATATTTAAAAAAAATATTCTTAATTAATTCTCTCATTTGAATGCGAAATTATCCCGGAATCCGAGTTTTATGTTATATTTACAGTACTTTCTTTCGTTTGTAAGGAATTTATTGTACAGAGATAATAATAATAATGTATAATAATGTATAATAAATTCCTCACAAACGAAAGAAAGTGTCTGTAAATGTCTTGTGTCATGGTCATTTGTATAGCCACTCCCTCGACATCAAACTGCACGCGACATTACGTCACGGGCCTAGGTCCATCGTAGACGGTTCAAACAAATCAGATTCATTGGAAAGTCAAGCGATGTTAAAAGAGTGTGCAATTGTATTTGATGGATTAATTTAAGCAGTGTGAATATTTCAAAAAACCATAAGGTACTGGAAACCTGGATCCGTCCGCAAAATGATCCGCTTCATAACTGTTACTACGGATAGGGTTGCATGTCCGGAGGAAATCCGAATGGAGTACGGTAGCCACTGGTGTCAAAATTATGGAATGCATTGCTAAAAAGTCCGAATGCATACTTGTATATTATACGAACATGTGTCAGTGTGCATGTAACTCAAGGAACCCAGGAAACAGGTACTTCACTTTTAAGAAAATCATCGAACTGCGCGTGTTTTCAATATTGTCAGATTTAAATTATCTTATTTTCATTTGAATATACGTGTTTTAGTGAAATTCTGTGTATTGTTTTTATTTTTTATTTAAAGCAGTTAACTAATGAGTTTACATGTATTTCGCTTGAAAATGGTTTTCACGTAATTCAGGGATGGAGTCGATTACATTAAAAAGTAATTAATCAAATTACAATTACTTTGACTTTCTCTTCAATTAAATTACAGCTAGGCCTTATAAATCATGTAATCCATTGCTTTATAATTACTTTACAAAACTGCATCTAATTAATTACAGTCAAGTACAATTACTTTTTTGTTCAATTACCCCATCCCTGTCACGTATGCATTTATAGAGTGAGATGGGGGGGGGGGGGTTAGATTCTGTGAGATTTCTCATGTTTCCACTAGATATTGTGTATAAGCTTTTCAGAAATTGCAAAAAAAAGATATTTAAAAACCATCGAATTCTGTCGGAAGTTATTGTACGGTAAATTGGAAGTTATTGTACGGCTAAGCTCCGCCCCCTAGAAGTTATAGTACGTTAGAATTCAGCCAAAGGTTTTCTATCTGATTTAAAGTATGGCCAACATCAAAAGAAAAAGTACCGCACCATGACACAATTTCGATTCTAAAATATTATATGTAATCAAAAGGGGACTGAGAGAAAGAAGAGTAAGTGTAAAGCTTTTAGAAATAAATTGATATCTGCCACTTATACAGTGTAATTAAAAGAAAGAAAATTAATCTAGAGATTAGATTTGGTTTTAACATGTATATTTCATTGATAAAAAGACGTTGTTATTAAATTTTACATGATCTATACTTTTATATACCCAAGAAGTTATTCAAGATGAGAAAAAGTGATTCTTGAATTTTTGTGAAATACTAGTACTCAAAGGGTTAACATTCTGTAAAAGTTGCGCGTTTCTGTATGAAATAATGCTACGCTAAAACATGATAAAAAACATCTGCAAAGGTCTGTTGATATGTTGGATGAAGTATCCGAATGAATTTTATGCAATGTTATATGATTATATATATATGTACGTGCAACCTGACGTATTTTCCTTACTTCATAAAATCATAAAATTACTGAGTATGTAGTTCTTTTGAAGCCCCCCCCCCCCCTCTTGATTTATATTCGGAGACGTTATTGCAAGTATTGGCTTTTGAATCGTTATACAATTAAATCTGAAACATTTGGTTATAATTACCATAAACATGTATACAGAATTTCATATTCTATAATATTAGATTTTTCATTATGCAAGATACTGAAATTCACGTCTGAGAGAGAGAGAGAGAGAAAGAGAGAGAGAGAGTGATAGAGAGAGATTCCCTTTTAATCCCGATTATCCTATCCATTTACATAGACAAAATATCAGTTCTATATCAGTTGTACCCATTCTTTATTAAATATTTTCTGATTTCATAGTCCGTCATAGTCAATCTCTGTATATTTTTCTGCTTAAGAAATATCACGCGAAGTGCACATGTATTGACCTGTCAATCAAAATCACCGGACGCTGTATGCATTGCAATAAAGTTGTTCGAAATGATTTTTATTAAGTATGATCTTTAAGAAAATCTGATGCAACAAATTTGAGAAATGAAAAATACAATAAAAACATGGCTAGAGCATCAAATATCATAGGCGCTTGGTTTCAGGATTGAAGTTTTCATCGCCGATTTTTAACGATGAAAAATGTAGAGGCGTCCCGGAATTACTCGGAAAATCTAGAGAGAACAAGTTTGGCGCGGTTTCTGACCTCTCTAGGACGCCTCTACATTTTTCATCGTTAAAAATCGGCATTTCCGTTGCTTTCGATAAACAGGTCAAGAATCGAGGACGTTTTGGGTTTACTGCATGTTTTATACGGCACGTTCAAATCGACAGACGTTTGAAAGGCGTTAATCAATCATTTTTGAAGCTAGATCTCACCCGACACTAGTAGGAAAAATGTAGAGATAGATGAAAATTAAGTGTGAACCGAGGTACCCCCTGATTTACAAGATGGAGTGTGATTTTCCTTTACTCTTTTTATATACAGTAAATATGACATTTTTAAAACTTGCTAATTTCAGCGAATTTTTTTTTTTTTTTGATGATGGTATTCAGACATACATCGAAAAACACATAATACACAAAATACACAATCCTGAAACCAAGCGCCTATGTTATGGACTTCAGTTGTGGGACATGGAGACCGGTCCTTCAGATGAGATCGTTTAAATCGAGGTCCCGTATGTTTGATGGTACTGGCTCAAAAAGATTCCCCACTGCTCAGTGGCGATAAGCGCCAAGTTATAGGACAATATTTTGCAGTCTCCACCGGCGAGTGGAGGTTTCCCCATGTGAAAAATTTTCGAGAGGGACGTTAAACAACATACAATCAATTAATCGATTGCTGAATAAATCCTGTAATTGAATAAATTAATCTTTCTGATGGTAAATCTCGATGGTATTACTTTAAAAATCAACGACTTTACGTTTATATGTGGTACTAACTTATAGTTCATGACATTTTTATAACACCATCACATTTGTGCCAAAAAATAAACACAGTGAAGTTTATGAGAGTACGGTGTTCGTTCGTCTGTTGGTTTGTCTATGATACATATGTAGCTCTTATGAGTGCCAAAATGCATCAGAACAAGATTGATCATGAAAATCAAAGTACCTTAAGTACTGAAAGACCTTTTTGCATTTTTTTTTTTTGGAGTAGATATGATTTCTATTTTTTTTTTGCAGAGAAAAAAAAAGCAAATTCTAACAGATTTAGAAGAACGGAAGACTTATTTGTTGCCATGGCAACAAGATTCTAGTTAAGGTCTTCCGTCTCCAACGGAAGACCTTCTTGTTATTCTTCGGTTTCTTTTTCCCTATTATTATTAAGGTCTTCCGTCTTCACGGAAGACCTTATAGTGATTCTACTGTTTCTTATTATTCTTATTATTATTATTTTTTTTGACAAAATTTTGTGCAGGCGATTTCTCGAAAACTATTCAGTGGTTTTTCATGAAACTTTCACAAAATATGCGTCATTATATGAAGTTGTTACATCCGAAGAGTAATTTGGAAAATTCGCTTCTGGTGCCAAGTTATGGACAATTTCCTGATTTTAAAATGCGATTTTGTCGCGCACTTTTATCGAAAATGGCTAAAGATATGAACTGGAGACTTATTGGAGATGATAGATCATGACTTTGTGGATTGCAGAATCGCCTTTTCGTGCGTCGTCAGTACTTCCGGTCGTCAGGAATTGCAAACTTAAAAAAATCGTATTTTCTAACTTTTTTGTTTTTCAGTATTTTTAATTTTTATTTGGTATGGTAATAGAAACCCTCCCTATAATGCTTACTATTTAATTTGTTTGAATGTTGATAAATCTAAAGTCTAGATATTTGCATTCAAAAATCTGAAGCGGGTCCAAAATGGCGGCTGTCTCTGTCAACTCCGCCATTTCGCAAGAGGGGTTTATGGAGGCAGCTGAGCGTTTGATTAAACCATTCTGACATAAGGATACATGAAATGTAAAAAACTACTTCGACTTTCACGTAGTAGTGAAATGGTTATAGGAGTTACCTCCCGTTACTTGTTTATATTATAATAGATAATCAATGTAAATATTGTAATTAATTGGTCAATTGACTAAAGAATAATACAAGTATTATTGATAAATGATGTTCTGTTAGAAAATAATAATAGTGTTGCCAAAAGAAAGACAGTCTGTTTTATTTTATCAATATGATATCTGATAACTTATGATCATTGATTAAGTTGAGGTACAAGGGGGCAGTACAGCCAACTGGCTTGTGTCTTCACTTTGGTACAGTAACCAATTGGTTTGTCGATCAAATAGGATTGTGCAAAGTTGCCGTAGTCAGTGACCAGTTAAAATGTAGCTGTGTGACATTAGCTATAGGTTTGTCATTGGGACAGAGAAGCTCTTACAAAGTTAAATCAAGTACTTCATACTGTTTAAGTATATTGTAGCCACTTGGCTAGAGTTATATAGGCAAATTGGTAAGCAGTTATACACCAGGCAGATGTTAAAGGCTAAATCAAGAGGCACCAGGCAGATAGAATGATGTTGACTTATATAGTCAGTTGTACGAGTATAGTGAGGCAATTATCATATGGCACCAGGCAGGTGCCGGTATTAACTGAAGATATATAATTATACAAAGCACTTAGGTCATTTGATTTAAAGACACCAGGCAGGTGTCATATTATTATCTGTATATATTGCATTCAATCATATCCCCAGTAAAACTCGGTAATCCGAGCACGGACCTACTGACCGCTCAGATCCGACAAGTTACAGTAGTACGTTGCAATTGAGTGTCAATCTTAAAACTTAATTTCCGTTTCACTGCTTTAGTGTAACTGGGCTAGATACGATATGTAATGTGTATAATGTGTTACATATACTTTCTTAACGTCAAAATAAAATAAAGGCGCTAAGAATGTTTTATTTTTAAAATTTAATTGATGCTATCATACCTATATCTAATAGATCAGTCCAAAGAAAAGGCGCAAATATTTACTCGTGGCGTTTGGCGCGAAATTATGAATGCTTTTTATAATTCTTAGACAGGTGAACTGTTGCAAAAGTACCGTGGTATACACAAGTATATTTAGAGCAGTACTCCCAATAGCTTAATGGTTAGCGCGTTGGGGATATAAAAGTAAAAAAAAAAAGCGCATTCACGTTGGCGACATGGTTTCAATCCTCCTTGTAACCAAAATTTTGAAACTCTTCTCAGCTCGATTTTACGTGGGTTTCTTTTCCTAAAACGTATTCTAGTTATTATTACTTTTCATAGTAAGGTCAACCAAACGAAGTTGGGGAACATAGTTTCTTATTATTATTATTATTAAGGTCTTCCGTCTCCAACGGAAGACCTTCTTGTTATTCTTCGGTTTCTTTTTCCCTATTATTATTATTCTTACCAATTTTGTGCACGCGATTTCTCGTAAAGTACTGGGCCGATTCTCATGAAACATTCACATCTTATAGGTACTTATCTGAACCTTATTGGAAATTTTTTTTGTTGATGACGTCACTTCCGGTCGTGAGATATCGACAATTTTCTGATTTTAAAATGCAATTTTGTCTGAACTTAGTAGCGAAAACTGCTTAAGATATGAACTGGAGACTTATTTGAGATGATAGTTCATGACTTATAGCTTTGCAGAATCACCTTTTCGTGTGTCATCAGTACTTCCGGTCGAAACGCTAGCGAATTTAAAAAACCGGAAGCGAATTTAAAAAACGCAATTTTTCAACTTTTCTTTTTTAATATTTTTGTTTTTGATATGAATAGAGACCCTTTTGCAGAAGCCAAATATGTAATTTGTTTGAAAATCGAAAAAGCCAATCTCGAGATATTTGCATTTGAAAACGCGAAGCGGCGATCCCAATGGCTAAATGGTTAGCGCGTTGGATTGTCACGCGGGCGACCCGGGTTCGATCCCCCGTGTGACCAAAAAATTTTATCATTTTTTCTGCTCGATTTTTCGATATTTTTTAATTTTAGACCATTTGGAACAATATATTATGAACTTTTATGCATATCTTGCGTAATTAGGGGTCACAGGGGGCCAGAATGTCAAATCTTTGATGCTTTATATCTGAAAAAGGGGGAATATTTTGATAAGCAATATTGAACAAAAGATGGTTAGAATAATGTTCTAAACAATATGCATACTTTGAATTTTTGTAAAACGGCCCCATTAAGGACTTGTAGGAGTGGCCCCTAAATATTTCCATTTAGCATATCTCCACAACGAATAGAAATCTCTGAATAAGTGTTGAACAAAAAATCTTCAAAATCACAAGACCTTTCATTTGATATCAAGAAAAAGGGGTTGACCCCTCAAATTAGGGGCTCAGAGGGGCCAAAAGTCTTTTATCTATAACTCTCTAATGATCAATATTTTGTTATACATTGCTGAAGCAAAAGTATTTATCTTAACGATTTGCAACAATATATGATACAATTTTGATCATATGTTACGTAATTAGGGGTCATAAGGGGCCAGAATGTCAAATCTTTGATGCTTTATATCTCAAATAGGGGGAATATTTTGATAAGCAATATTGAACAAAAGATGGTCAGAATAATGTTCTAAACAATATGCATACTTTGAATTTTTGTAAAACGGCCCCATTAAGGACTTGTAGGAGTGGCCCCTAAATATTTCCATTTAGCATATCTCCACAACGAATAGAAATCTCTGAATAAGTATTGAACAAAAAATCTTCAAAATCACAAGACCTTTCATTTGATATCAAGAAAATGGGGCTGACCCCTCAAATTAAGGGCTCAGAGGGGCCAAAAGTCTTTTATCTATAACTCTCTAATGATCAAGATTTTGTAATACATTACTGAAGCAAAAGTATTTATCTTAACGATTTGCAACAATATATGATACAATTTTGATCAAATGTTACGTAATTAGGGGTCGCAAGGGGCCAGAATGTCAAATCTTTGATGCTTTATATCTCGAAAAGGGGGAATATTTTGATAAGCAATATTGAACAAAAGATGGCCAGAATAATGTTCTAAACAATATGCATACTTTGAATTTTTGTAAAACGGCCCATTAAGGACTTGTAGGAGTGACCCCTAAATATTTCCATTTAGCATATCTCCACAACGAATAGAAATCTCTGAATAAGTGTTGAACAAAAAATCTTTCAAATCACAAGACCTTTCATTTGATATCAAGAAAAAAGGGCTGACCCCTCAAATTAAGGGCTCAGAGGGGCCAAAAGTCTTTTATCTATAACTCTCTAATGATCAATATTTTGTTATACATTACTGAAGCAAAAGTATTTATCTTAACGATTTGCAACAATATATGATACAATTTTGATCATATGTTACGTAATTAGGGATCACAAGGGGCCAGAATGTCAAATCTTTGACGCTTTATATCTCGAAAAGGGGGAATATTTTGATAAGCAATATTGAACAAAAGATGGCCAGAATAATGTTCTAAACAATATGCATACTTTGAATTTTTGTAAAACGGCCCCATTAAGGACTTGTAGGAGTGACCCCTAAATATTTCCATTTAGCATATTTCCACAACGAATAGAAATCTCTGAATAAAAGTTGAACAAAAAAGCTTCAAAATCACAAGACCTTTCATTTGATATCAAGAAAAAGGGCTGACCCCTCAAATTAAGGGCTCAGAGGGGCCAAAAGTCTTTTATCTATAATTCTCTAATGATCAAGATTTTGTAATACATTACTGAAGCAAAAGTATTTATCTTAACGATTTGCAACAATATATGATACAATTTTGATCATATGTTACGTAATTAGGGGTCACAAGGGGCCAGAATGTCAAATCTTTGATGCTTTATATCTCGAAAAGGGGGAATATTTTGATAAACAATATTGAACAAAAGATGGCCAGAATAATGTTCTAAACAATATGCATACTTTGAATTTTTGTAAAACGGCCCCATTAAGGACTTGTGGGAGTGGCCCTTAAATATTTATATGAAGCATATCTCCATCTTATCGAAAAGAAATTTCTGAATAAGTGTTGAACAAAAAGGCTTTGAAATCACAAGACATTTCATTTGGTATCAAGAAAAAAGGGCTTCCTCCTTAAATAAGGGTTTAAAACCCCAAAATTCTTGCATCTGTACCTCTTCAATGATCAATATTTTGTTATACATTACTCTGAAAAATTTTCATCTTAACGATTTGGAACAATATGTTATAAAATTTTGGTCATATCTTACGTAATAAGGGGTTGCAAGGGGCTAAAATGCTATATTTCTTATGCTTTATGTCTCAAAAAAATGGGAGTATTTTTATAAGTTATATTGAACAAAAGATGTTCAGAATATCGTCATAAAAATCAGAATCTTTAAATTTAATGAAGGAAAACTTAAGCGCTGAAATTTTCAGTGAAAATCACATCTTCATGTTACTGGGAGTTTGGAATTCAACGGAAGTACCTAGTATGGAAGCTCGGTAGGGATCAATCTAGTTAAAAGTGCGAATCTTCGTTTCAGTGATTTTTGGAGACATTTTGCACCAGAAAGGTTGCCATTTAATACAAATATAAAGTATATAATAGCAATACTGCCAATACGAACAATTTTTGTTAAAAGCAGGCTTTAAACAACAAATATCAGGTATGATTTGTCATTTATTAAAATAAATGACGAAAGAAGTAAAACACAGTTTACAAAATGGGGGTCAAAAAGTTTTTTCAAATAGAAAATAGATCTTTCAATATTCTTTACACATGTATTATGTTACCTGTGGCAACATCTTTCAGATTATATATTATGGTTTTAATTCCATGATCATTGAAGTTTGGGCCACAAGGGGAAAAAACTCTAGGCTAAAGATCTTTGATGCTTTTATATATGAACCTGTGCGTAATTTTAGAAATATTTTGATAAGCAATATTGAAAAAAATTTGTTCCTTTGTGTTCTGAACAATATGCCATGTACATTTTTGTAGACCTATGTTTCCTTTCATTATAGCTTTTGCACCAGGGTTTTGCTTTTGAAAATTTCTTTTTGTAATATCTCAAAAACTGAAAAAGTTTTGCCAATTGCTGAACACAAAATGTGTTATGTGACTATAGTCAGCATCTTTAAGATCAATTTTTATATCAAAAAAGGGGCTGGCAAAATTGTGTTATGCTTTTTATAAAGGCAACCTTTTCTTGTGATAAAAATTCAGTTAAAACATTTTGTAATACATTACTGAAGCAAAATATTCATCTGAAAAAAATAAAACATACATATGCTTTCCATGTCGAATTTAAAATTCACAAGTGCATATGCTTCATCTTTATAGGTCTATAATTCAATTTTCAAAAGAAATATTTTGATACACAATATTGAATAAAAGTTGTTCAAAATAATGTAAAATTAAAAATTTAACCTTTCAAATATTTTGGTAAATAAAATAAGGAGTCGATGGGTTGGCCCCTAAATAAATACAATTAAAAAATCTAAAACAAAAAACGAATTTGTATATAATGGGGCTGATTACGCAAAATGTCACACTCAAAAGTCATTTACATGTAAATGAACATGTAATTTCCACATTGAAAAGAATGCTGGGTAAGCCTTAATTCGGGTACATACTTTAAAGCGCATTTTACAATGTTCAATAGGGAAAAACGTTACGGTTAATATTATGTAAAAGGTAATAATGCAAAGATGTTGTATTTACATCTAGAACTATATATTATGATTTCATGGTCGTATGGTACATAATTAGGTACCAACAGAGAAGGATGAAATTTCTCATTACATCGTTTTATTCTTGCTTTTAATGTTCATATTTTGAAGCCGGTTAGGCCTATGAAAAAGTTTTTTACAAAATAACGTTCTGAACAATATGTTTACACACTTTCATTTTTTGCTAACGTCCCCATTAAGGAGTTCAAGGGTTGTAACTGTTAATTATATCTTTTGCTTATAGCTCAAAAACGAATAAGAATTTCTGAACAGTTGTTGAACCAAAAATCTTCAAAATCTTAAGAGCTTTAAGATGATAGGAACACAAAAGGACATGTTCCAAAATTAGGGGCCGTTACGGGTCAAATTTCGAACATTTTTTAAAAGACTTTAATGTTCAATGTCTTTTCACAGATTGTGGTAAATCATTATTTTAGAATGAAAATCGCAATCAAAAATTATGTTCCATCAAGAATTGGATCTGGGTCCCACTCGTTGCTCGTCAAATTTCGAACATTCATTAAAAGTTAAAAATTATTATTATTATTTACAATTCTTACCGATTTTGTGCACGCGATTTCTCGTAAACTACTGGACCGATATACTCATGAAACTTTAACATCTGATAGGTACTGATTGAACATTAATATAAAAATTTTTTTAATCAATGCACGTTCTCTTCCGGTAAAATATTGTGATTTTGAATTTTCTCATTTTAAAATGCAATTTTGTCTTGATTTAGTAGCAAAAACTTCCATGTGGAGATATGAACTGAAGATTAATTAGAGATGATTTAGTTCATGCTTAATAGCGTCCCAGATATAGTTTTTGTCATGTCGACTGTCTGTCTTCCGGTCTAGAACCGTCTTTCTGAATCTCGGTAAAACGTAATTTTTCAAAAAACTTTTCTTTTTTAATATTTCTGTTTTATAATTGAATAGAGACCCTTTTGCAGAAGCCAAATGTGTAATTTGTTTGAAAATCTTTCTTGAGAGAATCTCGAGATATTTGCATTTGAAAACGCGAAGCGGCGATCCCGATGGCCGAATGGTTAGCGCGTTGGACTTGTCACGCGGGCGACCAGTTAATACCAAGTGTGTCCAAAAAATTTTATCATTTTTTCTGCTTGATTTTTCGATACTTTTTAATTTTAGACCATTTGGAACAATATATTATAAACTTTTAAGCATATATTGCGTAATTAGGGGTCACAAGGGGCCAGAATGTCAAATCTTTAACGCTTTATATCTCGAAAAGGGGGAATATTTTGACAAGCAATATTGAACAAAAGATGGCCAGAATAATGTTCTAAACAATATGCATACTTAGAATTTTTGTAAAACGGCCCCATTAAGGACTTGTAGGAGTGACCCTTAAATATTTCAATTTAGCATATCTCCACAACGAATAGAAATCTCTGAATAAGTATTGAACAAATAATCTTTCAAACCACAAGTCCTTTCATTTGA